>NW_022987601.1:445334-447834 GCF_902827165.1 Trematomus bernacchii
TTAAAGTAGAGACACTACATACTGATATACACCTGAACATCAGCAGGAGAGGACTCTTTAAAGTAGAGACACTACATACTGATATACACCTGAACATCAGCAGGAGAGGACTCTTTAAAGTAGAGACACTACATACTGATATACACCTGAACATCAGCAGGAGAGGACTCTTTAAAGTAGAGACACTACATACTGATATACACCTGAACATCAGCAGGAGAGGACTCTTTAAAGTAGAGACACTACATACTGATATACACCTGAACATCAGCAGGAGAGGACTCTTTAAAGTAGAGACACTACATACTGATATACACCTAAACATCAGCAGGAGAGGACTCTTTAAAGTAGAGACACTACATACTGATATACACCTGAACATCAGCAGGAGAGGACTCTTTAAAGTAGAGACACTACATACTGATATACACCTGAACATCAGCAGGAGAGGACTCTTTAAAGTAGAGACACTACATACTGATATACACCTGAACATCAGCAGGAGAGGACTCTTTAAAGTAGAGACACTACATACTGATATACACCTGAACATCAGCAGGAGAGGACTCTTTAAAGTAGAGACACTACATACTGATATACACCTGAACATCAGCAGGAGAGGACTCTTTAAAGTCGAGACATGTATAAAGTGAAGTAGAGTTTAAACACAATGAGTCTTTCTCTCTAAAATGAGAATAAAGAGTTCCTGACCGCACCCCGGATGAATCAGATAACATTTTCTCTAACAGAGATAAATCTGAACGGGATGTCGGAGAGCGTGACGTCCGAACTCTCGCGGGATTTCGACGCTTGTTAATGAATCGTCTCTGCAGCAACATCTGTCGTCTCTGGAGTGATGCAACATTTACAGCTTTAATGATGGAGCATATGGAAAACTGCCGAGCAGAAACTCACACTCAGCTGTGACACAAACACACCGAGACGACGCCTTCGAAAACCTGCTGCAGAGAGTCATCTTTCATCCAGATATCAGATCAACACCTGTACCTGCAGGATCCATGACATCACAACCAGGAGAGCCAATCACAGGCCGGCGTGAAGCCTGCAGACACACACAGACGTCTGGTTGAAGTTTAGAAATGAGGAAAAATGGCATATTTGAGTTGTTGTTATTGTAGGTGCTCGTTGGTTTGAATATTTAGAGGAAAAAGCACGAAGTCTAATCTCATGAATCCATCAGAAGGTGCTCACGATGTCCTGCTTTTCACCTTATGATATATTAACCTTTACCTGTCACTGTAGCCAGTGGCGTAACAAGGTTGTGATTGGCCCCGGTGCAAATATTGTTTTGGACCCCCCCCCCATCGCCCAAAACATAAACGCACGCTGATGCGCTCACACACGCACGGACATACACAACCACTCAGAAGCGCCACATGTAGGCTATCAACAACAGCCTGCCCTGGCCTCAGACCACCACAGCCTGACAACGGCACAGCGAACTAAGAAGAGGATTAAACCTGTTTCCTTGATGTTTGTCTCTGGGGAATGGGCCGGTAGGCCTACATAGACCGGTTGCTATAATATAGCTTTTGATCTTGGCGTCGGGGGTCTCAATAGCACCATAGAGTCCCCTATCGGTTGGGGCCCTTGGGGAAACTATTGGACCACCGCCGGGCACAGCCACATCCAGCCTCTCCTCCTGGCTGGCTGGAGAAGAAGGTCGCACAGCCACGGCCACGGATACAGCTTCACTTGTGGAGCTAGATGGCAATGACGGTGGTGAGGCATGTGAGCTATCGTTAGCCTCCGGCTCCGGCTGCCGCTGCACGTCAACATTGCTAACGTTAGCGCTCGATTTCGAGGACGATGTATGACAAAACAAACTGTCTAATTTTGTCAGTTTAGCTTCTTCTTCTTTCGTGTAACGTCAGAGGTCCAACTCGGTGTCGTGTAGCCATGCCCGCACCTCTGGTCCTAAGTCGAAGAGGCTGGCTTCCGAGGGTGGTCTATATATAAAGGGCAGGTGGTTATTATACAGTCAGTTTAGCTGTTACATCTCCTTGTTCTCTCTTGTCCTTTCTCTTTTGAGCGCCTCTCTTGTGCTTTGGTTTGCTGTACATTATAAATGCAAGCTATTACATTTTTCATAATGCTGCCGAACTTGCTACTGCTAGCTACAGTACAGTACAGGTTGATTAAACGGTTCGCTCGTCACGCAAGGTATCACATGTCATGAAAGGGAGCAAGGTCATTGGACAGACAAATTACAAATTAATTTAGGTTGCTTGGTTACTTTGAAGACTGCGTGAACCGGTCAATGCCATATTTTAATTATTATTATTATTATTTTTTGCATGGGCCCCTTGCCGGCTCTGCGCCCCGATGCGTTGCACCGGCTGCACCGTCGATAGTTACGCCACTGACTGTAGCTGTTTTCAAGCTTTTATATGAACTGTTATTAAGTTCCTATACATCCATGATGCAGTCGCTCAGAGCTATGTCAATGCAGTTTGTGAATTTAGCTCGAAGCGTTGAA
>NW_022987601.1:452834-468413 GCF_902827165.1 Trematomus bernacchii
AATATTATTTTATCATTTTTATTACGAGTGAATCTAGAAACGTTTTCCAATCATTCTGACTAGTAGTCTCTGTAGTAAAAGTACACGCAAAGGTACACGACTGTAGTTCAAGTACACGTCTGCAGTAAAGGTACACGTAAAAGTACACGACTGAAGAAAAAGTACATGTCTGCAGTAAAAGTACACGTCTGAAGTAAAAGTACATGTAAAAGGTACACGACTGTAGAAAAGTACACATCTGCAGTAAAAGTACACAACTGCAGTCAAAGTACACGTAAAGGTCAACTGTAGAAAAAGTACACGACTGTAGAAAAAGTACACGTCTGCAGTAAAAGTACACGTCTGCACTAAAAGTACACGTCTGCACTAAAAGTACACGTCTGCACTAAAAGTACACATAAAAGTACATGTCTGTAGTAGAAGTACTGTACACGTATGCAGTAAAGGTACACATAAAAGTAAACATCTGCAATAAAGGTACACGTAAAAGTACACGTCTGCAGTAAAAGTACACGTCTGCAGTATAAGTACACGTCTGCAGTAAAAGTACACGTCTGCAGTAAAAGTACACGTCTTCCTGGATGTCTTTGCGTTGATCTGCAGCTCGTTCACTTTAATTAGATTTGTAGAATTGAGGGTTTTTTTTTTACGCCGAGCCGAGAAACTCCGGGGCGGGAAATCATCATCACAACAAAATCCAGAGGGGGGGGGGGGGGGGGGGGGGGGGGGGGGGGGGGGGGGGGGGGAGGGGGAGAGAGGGAGGAGGAGGGGGGGGGTAACATCATGCCAAACCCCCTCCCTTCTCCCCCCCCCTCCCCCCATCCATCCCAATGTTAATTTCCCAGTAGTCTGCGATGGGGGGTTTGTTGGCACGAGGCTCCTCTGCAGTGTCTGAAAGCTCACCAGCTGACGGTCGGCCAGTCCATTAATCAGGGAGTCTGGGGGGGGGGGGGGGGGATTATTTGGGGAGAGGGGGAATCTTGGGGAGGGGGGGGTCAAGGAGACGATGTCCCATCCCCCCCGTGTTTGTTGTTTGTTCCCACGATGCAACTCTTCGTTGTGAGACTGCTAATCAGCTTTTTTCAATTTCAGCCAATCAGAAGTAAGCAGCTCTCGGCCAATCAGGAGTCAGGAGGAGGCTGAGGGTCACTTCTAAAGGAGGTCATGTGAGCTTTTATGTTCACATTAACTGTCAATATATTTTTGTAGTTATTTTAGGTGTCTTTGTAGTTCTTTTGATGTCTTTGTAGTTCTTTCGGTGTCTTTGTAGTTATTTGTAGTTCTTTGGGGGTCTTTGTGGTTCTTGATGTGTCTTTGTAGTTCTTTATGTGTCTTTGTAGTTAAGTCAGTGTCTTTGTAGTTCTTTTAGGTGTCTTTGTAGTTCTTTATGTGTCTTTGTAGTTAAGTCAGTGTCTTTGTAGTTCTTTCAGTGTCTTTGTAGTTATGTGTTGTTCTTTGGGGGTCTTTGTAGTTCTTTTGTGTGTTTTCGAAGTGAACTTTTGGTCTGTGGTTGCTATTGAACGCACCACGATAATGTGTTTTTTAAAGCACTTCAACACACCATGCTCTGGTCTCACTCAAGCACTTGAATGCACCACACTTTGTTCTTCATGAAGCACTTGAATGCACCACACTTTGTTCTTCATGAAGCACTTGAATGCACCACACTTTGTTCTTCATGAAGCACTTGAATGCACCACAATTTGTTCTTCATGAAGCACTTGAATGCACCACACTTTGTTCTTCATGAAGCACTTGAATGCACCACACTTTGTTCTTCATGAAGCACTTGAATGCACCCCCCCGTGAGTTTAGATTTCACGCTGCAGTTTTTCATTTCTTCTTAACGAGCGTGTAAATAATCAGAGGGTTAAATCCCCCCCGAGGTCTCGGATGAACTTTTGTTTTTCAGCTCGATTCCCATTGGTTCCCCCGACCTTCATCCTCTCCTTCCACCCCAACGTGAGAAGTTCCCGTTTAAAATAAGTCACCTGAACGTCTCGTCTGCAGGGAGGTCATGGAGGAAGGTCAACATTTTACCGAAGAGAAAGAAGAAATATAAGAGAACTGAGAAAATTGGAAGAAACTGAATATTTGTTTGTATATTTAGTTTCAGATTCAGATGTTTGACTCCAGGCTCTTCACATCACATTAACCCGATGCTAATACCCTCCACAGTTATTGATGATATTTCACACATGATGTTTTTTATTCCGCCTCCTTCATGCCGACAGGATGGTTCTTAATGTGTGTAAATACATAATAATGTATGTTTCCCACAGACCCTGAACGCAGCGCTGCTTAATAATCCTCTGACCTCTCGGAGGGCCTCGGCCCGCAGGTTGGGCACCAGAGCTCTGAGTGAAGGATTCAGGTGTGTGAGTTAGTGTGTGTGTGTGTGTGTGTGTGTGTGGTGTGTGTGTGTGTGTGTGTGTGTGTGTGTGTGTGTGTGTGTGTGTGTGTGTGTGTGTGTGTGTGTGAGTGGTGTGTGTGTGAGTGTATGAGTGTGTGGTGTGTGTGTGTGTGTGTGGTGTGTGTGTGTGTGTGTGTGTGTTGTGTGTGTGTGTGTGTGAGTGTGTGTGTGTGAGTGTATGAGTGTGTGTGTGTGTGTTGGGTGTGTGTGTGTGTGTGTGTGTGTGTGTGTGTTGTGAGAGGTCATTAGCGCAGAACAGATGGGGCTCTGGTTGTCAGGGAGACGCTCCTCATTGTTTTCCTGTAATGGTTGCACCTCCTTGTCTGAGAGGAGTTCATGTTACTACCTGATGATGAGGGGGGGGGGGGGGGGCAGCAAGGAGGAAACCTAAAGAAGAAATTATGGAGATAATTTATATTTATCAGAAAAAATAGAATTCAGGAAAACATTTTTTTTAAATCTTGATATTTTTTTCTGACCAAGTTTTTTCTAAATTATTTTTTTTCGTTTTTTATATTCTGATTATTTTTCACTTTCCCATTCTGCGATTTTCAAATGTCTTACTTTTTTCTGAATTTCAGATTAAAAGAAAGGAATTCTGAAATTATAAAAAATATTTCTTTCAAAAATGTTTTCTGAAAAAAAAAAAATCCGCAAAAATTCAATTCAGAAAAAAATCAAAAGAAAAATCAAGTAAAAAACGAGAACCCGACATTTTTTTTTAACTTGTATACGACGTGACCATGAAGTCGTGAACATCTGTGTGACGATATTTAATGTCTCTAGTTTTACAGTAAATGCTTGGACTGTTTGTACAAAGCGTTTCATGACGGACACAAACCCTTGAACTCAGATCCTTTTCTTGAAGTATAAATACTATAATCTTTAAATACTCTTCTTCAAGTTAAAGACGTGATTTAAAATGTTACTCAAGTCAACGTACAAGTATTAGCATCAAATTATACGTAAAGTACAACAAGTGAAAGTACTCATTCTTCACCATGACCCATCTCAGAACTACATCAAGTAATAGTAAAGTAACCGGCAGTGTCTCAGTCAGTAGGGGCTTGGACTGGGAGCCGTAGGGTCGCCGGTTCAAGTCCCCGAACAGACCTAAATATGGAGTGTGGACTGCTACTTGGAGAGGTCCTAGTTCACCTCCTGCCCTGCCGTGGTGCCCTTGAGCAAGGCACCGGACAACCCCCATCTCCTGGCGCTAGACTCCTGGCGCTAGACTACTGGTGCTAGACTCCTGGTACCTGGTGCTAGACTCCTGGCGTTAGACTCCTGGCGTTAGACTCCTGGCGCTAGACTCCTGGCACTAGACTCCTGGTACCTGGTGCTAGACTCCTGGCACTAGACTCCTGGTACCTGGTGCTAGACTCCTGGCACTAGACTCCTGGTACCTGGTGCTAGACTCCTGGTGCTAGACTCCTGGTACCTGGTGCTAGACTCCTGGCACTAGACTCCTGGCACTAGACTCCTGGTACCTGGTGCTAGACTCCTGGTGCTAGACTCCTGGTACCTGGTGCTAGATTCCTGGTGCTAGACTCCTGGTGCTAGACTCCTGGCACTAGACTCCTGGTGCTAGACTCCTGGTACCTGGTGCTAGACTCCTGGTGCTAGACTCCTGGCACTAGACTCCTGGTGCTAGACTCCTGGTACCTGGTGCTAGATTCCTGGCACTAGACTCCTGGCGCTAGACTCCTGGCACTAGACTCCTGGCACTAGACTCCTGGTACCTGGTGCTAGACTCCTGGCACTAGACTCCTGGTACCTGGTGCTAGACTCCTGGCACTTGACTCCTGGTACCTAGTACTAGACTCCTGGTGCTAGACTCCTGGCGCTAGACTCCTGGTTCTAGGGTGGGTTAAATGCAGAGATCACATGTCACTGAGTGTGCTGTGTGCTCTGCATGTGTGACCATTAAAGAGGGTTTCATCCCTCCCAATATTATTATATATCAGTGAATGTACAGCAAGTATCAGAAGTACTCGTTATACAGAAAGGTCTCTTTCCACATATTATTTTATGATTACAGTTATAATATTATCCTGTTTTTATACATTTAAGAGGATTTTAGTTTGTCATGTGGACCAAATGTAAATATGTATGCACTTTGTGTATTACTACAGTATATAGCATACCATTTCATGTGTTTTCATACAAAACTGTGGGTGTTTAAATACATGTAGTGCAGTAAAAAGTACAATATCTACCTCTCAAATACTCAAGTAAAGTACAAATATGTCGAATGTCCTTCCTCCTCCTCTTCTCGTGCTTTAATGCAGACGTCCATCACGGAGAATGTTTTATTTTTACGGCCTCCTCTCCGCGGGGATCTGCCTCCAAATAATTTGTTTGCCTCCCCGCGCGTCCATAAATTAATATTGTGTTTCTGCAGGAACTCGTTTAATCTGAGATCTGCAGGGAGGCGTTATCAGGTTTAATAAAAAGAAGCTGTTTATGAGCGGCCATGATGGACAGCAGCTCCTCTTCACAAAGAGAAACAGAGACATTTAATAAAAGACTGACCACAGGGTCCTACTCTAAGGGCTGTGATTGGACGACAGCTTAGAGATGTCCCGCCCCTTTTTAAAAATGTGTTTGCATTGTTTCTGTTCTGATTTGATGTAAAGTGTCTTTGATCGTCAGGAAAGCACTATAAAAATCCCATCTATTATTATTATTAGCCTATCACGTACAATGTGTTCGAGCGCTAGCCAATAGGAGCGCTAGTGTTACCTATGATGTCCCGTGTAAATAAAGTTTGATTTGATTTTGATTGAACATAATAATATATATAATATATAATACATTCCTGTTTTATTCATTCCTTGTTGCTATAGAGAGCCACAGTGACGCGTCCTAAAACCCGGAAGCAAGTTAGCATTTTACCACTTCCGTTCCTTCGCCAAAAAAGCAAATGCAATTTCTCCATAGGGGGTTTAGGAAAATAGCTGAAAATAAGTCTGTGGTTGAGACACATTGAAGAGACGGATCACGTTTTGTTCTACGACATTAAATCCATCAGCAGTGACCCCACTGGTATATTCTGAAGAGTTGACGTGTCTGAAAAGCGATGGTTGTTACCAAGTGGCTGAATAGGACTACAGAAGTTGTGGAGGACGTTGTACGTCATTACTCCGAACACGTAAACACTCCTCTAAGTTTGTTTGCCCTGTTCTGCTTGAAAGCTGGCTTGACGTTGAAGTCGTGCTGCTGTACTCGGCTGTAGTTCCTTTGTAGCATAACGTTAGCATTTTGCTTACATTAGATTTATGACTCTAACTTTATAAAAGTATGGTAGACATGTGGAGATGATCCGGCTGAACAAAAGATGATCCGTCTCTTAACCTGTTAAGCCCTGAGCCTGTTTTTCAGGTCTCAGGCTCGAAAATGACATTCCCAGAACAAATGACCATATCTTCCCTTCTAAAAGGGTTAAATTAATAATCTTATTCTCAAAATAATGATAAACCTGTGAGTTGGATATAGAAAAGTCAGAATCAATATAGATCTTTTTTATTTTAAAGAAAATTCAGATTTACATAGTAAAAAACTGTAAATTATAGTGTCCGTCCAAAAATTATTTTTTACTTATAGTGAAAACCACCCTTGGATGATGGGTTAGTAGACTAAAAGCTTTAGGAATAGCTACCTAGCGTCACCTGTTTTGATGTCCGTTTTTGCTTATAACGTCGCAAATACGTATAATCAGTGGTAATGTCGGTGGTCAAATCGATTCTGTGTTACCTCACGATGTGAAATCGATGTGTTGGATGTGGTGAAAAGATAAATAATAAGGTTTTGTGAGTGATTTTCGGTGCAGTAAGGTGTTAGCATTTTCGCTACGTTGCTAATTCAGAGGCTCAGTGTTAGCATTGTGGGTTTTATTTAAAAAAAAAAAAAAAAAAGATCAGTTAGATGAGTGTCTTCCCGTTACATGGATAATAAAACATTCAATAGTTTTATTAAATGACATGCCCTCAGACACGTTTCCTGCAAGATGTTGCGGCAGTGCCCCGGTACCGGGGTCTCTCGGGCTTAACAGGTGTCTCAACCACAGACCTTATTTCCAGCTATTTTCCAAAATATGGAGAAATTGTATTGGTTTTTGTCGAGGGAACCGGAAGGTACTTACTTCTGGGTTTTAGGACGCGTCACTGTGGCACTCTATTAAGAGCTGTTTTTAATCACAAAGCTCTGTGTACTATTACCTCGGAAAGGGGGGGGGGGGATAGTATTGTTACTTTGTTCAAAATGTAAAGAAAATAGAACACAGAGTTGTGATGTCTGCACATGAGGACAGGAACCATCTGGAGGACTGTTCTCACTTTCTGGGTGAATGTCTGCTGACCTGAGAAACGTTTCATATCATAATAACTGAATATAGAAGAGCTTTCAGCAGCGTAGTTAATGCACTAGTTGTTAAAAAAAACATAGAAAGCATGTGTATTTATACTGTGTATATGTATGTATTGTTTGCGTTGCTTAACACAGTGGTGGGTTTTTAAATGTCTCCACCACTTTCTCTGCTCATGATTGTAATAGATTACATTTGTTGATGATGGCGTCTGACTGTGTTGGAGATAATTGCTTCTCGTTTGTATCTCGACAGCTGGGCAGAATTCAGGATCACCATTTGGCTCGGTGTGTGTGTGTGTGTGTGTGTGTGTGTGTGTGGTTGTGTGTGTGTGTGGTGTGTGTGTGTGTGTGTGTCTGTGAGCGCCACATGTTGTATTAAAACGTGATGACCCCCGCTCCTCTTTACGGCCTCGATGGGAGCTACTCCTCGTCGCGTCTCGCCGCTTTATTCACGCCGCAGACTTGGCTTCTTGTTTTATGAACGATGTTCCGTCGTCCAGATGTTCAAGGGAGCAGAAAACTGTCAGAGAGACGGAGAGGAAACACGACAGGAAGTGAATCTGACAGGACGCCATGTTGGATCTGATGCAGGAAGACAGGAGGAAGAAGATATCAGTATGTCGTGTCTCTACTTTAAAGAGTCCTCTCCTGCTGATGTTCAGGTGTATATCAGTATGTAGTGTCTCTACTTTAAAGAGTCCTCTCCTGCTGTTCAGGTGTATATCAGTATGTAGTTGTCTCTACTTTAAAGAGTCCTCTCCTGCTGATGTTCAGGTGTATATCAGTATGTAGTGTCTCTACTTTAAAGAGTCCTCTCCTGCTGATGTTCAGGTGTATATCAGTAATAGTGTCTCTACTTTAAAGAGTCCTCTCCTGCTGATGTTCAGGTGTATATCAGTATGTAGTGTCTCTACTTTAAAGAGTCCTCTCCTGCTGATGTTCAGGTGTATATCAGTATGTAGTGTCTCTACTTTAAAGAGTCCTCTCCTGCTGATGTTCAGGTGTATATCAGTATTTAGTGTCTCTACTTTAAAGAGTCCTCTCATGCTGATGTTCAGGTGTATATCAGTATGTAGTGTCTCTACTTTAAAGAGTGCTCTCCTGCTGATGTTCAGGTGTATATCAGTATGTAGTGTCTCTACTTTAAAGAGTCCTCTCCTGCTGATGTTCAGGTGTATATCAGTATATAGTGTCTCTACTTTAAAGAGTCCTCTCCTGCTGATGTTCAGGTGTACATCAGTATGTAGTGTCTCTACTTTAAAGAGTCCTCTGATGTTCAGGTGTATATCAGTATATGTATCTCTACTTTAAAGAGTCCTCCCTGCTGATGTTCAGGGTATATCAGTATGTAGTGTCTCTACTTTAAAGAGTCCTCTCCTGCTGATGTTCAGGTGTATATCAGTATGTAGTGTCTCTACTTTAAAGAGTCCTCTCCTGCTGATGTTCAGGTGTATATCAGTATGTAGTGTCTCTACTTTAAAGAGTCCTCTCCTGCTGATGTTCAGGTGTATATCAGTATGTAGTGTCTCTACTTTAAAGAGTCCTCTCCTGCTGATGTTCAGGTGTATATCAGTATGTAGTGTCTCTACTTTAAAGAGTCCTCTCCTGCTGATGTCAGTGTATATCAGTATGTAGTGTCTCTACTTTAAAGAGTCATCTCCTGCTGATGTTCAGGTGTATATCAGTATGTAGTGTCTCTACTTTAAAGAGTCATCTCCTGCTGATGTTCAGGTGTATATCAGTATAGTAGTGTCTTTACTTTAAAGAGTCCTCTCATGCTGATGTTCAGGTGTATATCAGTATGTAGTGTCTCTACTTTAAAGAGTCATCTCCTGCTGATGTTCAGGTGTATATCAGTATGTAGTGTCTCTACTTTAAAGAGTCATCTCCTGCTGATGTTCAGGTGTATATCAGTATGTAGTGTCTTTACTTTAAAGAGTCCTCTCATGCTGATGTTCAGGTGTATATCAGTATGTAGCGTCTCTACTTTAAAGAGTCCCTGCAGGAAGCCATTAAACCTGTAAACACCAGTTAAATTAATTCAGGTTTTATTACAGCTGCAGCTTTTCGCCTCGCTGCGCTCAAACCACCTGATTCCACGTGCACGCCCCTGGAGTGTTTTCCACGTGCACGCCCCTGGAGGCTGTGCACGCCGTTATGTTTCCTGCACTGTATTGTGTTTCTCATTACTAAATAATTAATTAAACACAGTCATTTGCCCGTTCTAATGAGAATAAACTATGAGTTAAAATGCTCAACAACACGGCGTACCCTGGTGTTTATTCTTTCTAACACTTTTTCTTGGTATTTTGTATTATATTTATAATGTCCCCGAGGTCAAATGTGTTTCCAACGAGAAGGAAATTCGTGAAAAGCGTTTTTGGAGCATTTGATTGAACATTGGGAGATGTACGAAGCATTGAACAACAGGAAAACCACCAGAAATACATTATTATTAATATTTTAAATGTATTATATTATATTATTCATAATTTTCGTATTAAATTTGTATAATTATCATCTTAAATATTATTTATAATTTTATGTTATTAATGTTTTTATTTAAATTATTATTTTCCAAATTTGTATTATTTTTATTTACTATTAATATTGTAATTATAACGATGACTTTCAGTGTTATTATGTATTTAAATATCTGTATATATTTGATATATTTTGTATTTCTATATTTCTTGTATTTTGTTATACATGTGTGTGTGGTGTGTGTGTGTGTGTGTGTGGTGGTGTGTGTGTGTGTGGTGTGTGTGTAGTGTGTGTGGTGTGGTGTGTCTGTGTGTGTGGTGTGTGTGTGTGTGTGCGTGTGGTGTGTGCATGGTGTGTGGTGTGTTGTGTGTGTGTGTGTGTGTGTGTGTGTGTGTGTGTGTGCGAGTGTGTGTGCCTGTCTGTGTGTGTACTGGGACAATTAAACAAACACGTCCTCACTTCACCTGCATTAGCTCCGCCCCTTTTACCACCACCTGTTCAAACACTCATAAAATAACATATATAATAGTATTTGTATATTTTCTTGTATATTTTGTTATATATTTAGTATTTGTATATTTGTAATATCTTTTGTATTGGTATTTTCTTGTGTATACAGTAATTATATATCTTTATAGTTTGTATTTGTACATGTGTAATTGTATTTCATGTCAGTGATGTCTTTTGTGTTATTTCTCTAATTGTCGTCACGCTCGTCTCTGTCGTGTTCGTGTCTTTGTCGACGTGTAAAATTAATTAAATAATAAATTAAAAAGCAGCATAATGAACCCTAACCTCCCCCCTCTTTATTATTTCCCCGCTCTCTTTAAAAAGCCCCGCAGCTTCTCGGCGGCGCAGCGGTGTTTGTTATTAAAAAAGTGTAAAGTTACAAATGAGTTAATAAAAGCGTTTAGGCCGATCGCTGCAAAGTGAGACGAATGAGCTCCGTATGCTGCCAATAAAGCAAAGTGCCATGTGTCCATAAAAAATAAATTAAAACAATTACCGCCCGGCGACAGAGAGGAGAGACGCCATCTTCTCTCTGCATCAGGGGCATCATGGGAAATGTAGTTTCCAGGGATGGTGTCTGACCTAAAGAACGAAAATAACGCTGCTTTAAAATGTAATTAAAAAGTGATGTTTCTATATTTTAGGTGTGTAGTTTTAAGTTTTTTTTAATGTAAAAAAATATATACGCTATCTTTTCACCAGGGGCATCATGGGAAATGTAGTTTCCAGGGATGGTGTGTCTGACCTAAAGAAGGATCATTCATGCTGCTTTAAAAAGGCATGTTTTTATATTTCAAGTGTGTAGTTTTTTTGTGGTTTATGAATTTGTACCTTACCTTAATAGGATTTATTTTCTTTTTAGGTTATACACTAAATGTGAAAATTATTTGCAGAACTAATAATAATAAAAAATACATAACAAAAATAATAATTTAAAATAATATTAAATATAATAATACAAATAATAATTAAAAAATAATAATAATAAATAATCATTAAAAAAAAGAAACAATAATAATATTCTTTCTTAGCGGAAGCAATTCGGTGATATTTAAGCCAATACAAATAATTTTCAATTATTATTTGGAGTAAAGTAGTAGTTTTATTTAGTATAAGTGGCCGTGTAATAAGAGGGATAATGTGCAGCGAGGCGTCATTATTGAAAAAGAAGAAGAACACTTAAGGTACGTAGCGTATACCATAAAAAAACTCATGAAAAGACGTAAGAAATATAAAGCTTGTTACTGATATGTTTTCACTCTGCTTATTGATTTTATAGTAACGTTAAACATGCAGGATAAAACTGAAAATCATCCGATTTGTTTCCTTTTTATGTTGAAATGAAACTGATCTGACCTCTGAACGTCTGCGGAGGTTTTTATGAGGATTTGGGACAAAGCCACGGTTTTAATGGATCAGGTAATGGTCCTTAAACTGGGGGGGGGGGGGTTCTGTGAACTGACCTTCACCGTGGACCAAAGATAAAGAAATATAAAACAGAGCAGACGAGAGGAAATGAGGCTTTTAATTGAGGCGTTTAATAAAGAAGAGAGACGAAGGTCAAGCGGAGGAGAGGAGGAGCGTCAGGATTAATAATGAGAGATTCAGATCCATTCAGACACTTCTTTATATTTCACGTAACTTTAGTTTAGTTAGAAACATGCGCTTTGAGCTCTCAGACGTCTGTATATGTTTGCATGTTTGCTTTTAATAGACTCTGAGTAATGCATGGTGTTTCATATCGGGCAAAAGAGACGAGAGCTGGACACTTGAAGAAAGTTACAATTCTGAAGAAAGTTAATATTTAGAAGAAAAAGAAGAAGAAAATTATAAGAAAAAAATTCAAATTGAACAAAAATTGTTAAAGTTAACATTCTGAAGAAAAAGTAAAAAAAAAAGAAGAAGTTTCAAGTCACAATAAAATAAAAATCCTGAAAAAGTCGAAAATTCAGAAAAAGTCCAAATTCTGATTTTTCCTGAAGTCAGTATTTTTGACAAAAGTGGAAATTCTGAGAAAAGGTATACATTCTGAAAAATCTAAATCCTCAAGAAAAAGTCAAAATGCAGCATGTCTCCTGAAGCTGCTGAATGTTCTCTAAACGCTGCATGTGTTGCTGGAGATGTTTCTTCATGTGGAACATTTGGGTTTTTATATCTGCATCCTCTCTGAAGCTGCAGCGTGTTTCTACCCGTCGGCCTCCGTACTTCGTGATGTTATAGTTATAGGGTAACAAGAAATGTGACCCACAACATTTATACTTTCTACCTTTGTTTATTGTGAGTTATTTGAATATATGTTAAATTATATTAAATATATTTAATTGCACATTTTCCTGCATGTACGCAGAGTTCTGAGCATGCTTGGTAGAGAAAGGTCTCTTTATAACAGATAAACCTTAATCTCATGTTAAAAACCTGAAGTATTGAACAGTTCTCGTCCTCCTCTCTGTCGCTGTGTTTCCAGCCCGGACAGCTTTAGTGATTTTCACAGCGCAGTTTAGTTTTTTCCATAAATTCATTTTACTAAACATCACGCTGCAGGGAGCGATTCACCGGGAACGTTTAATACCAACGAGGCCTGCAGCGAGACTTCAGGGTTTTATATATAGACGACAACAAGGCACACACACACACACACACACACACACACATTAGCCCAGAGCTCAAGCCTCCGTGTGTTCAGTTGATCAGTTTCTGATGAAGGATCACACCCCACAAGGTTTGTCCCTGAGCTGCTTCAAGGAGTGTGTGTGTGTGTGTGTGTGTGTGTGTGTGTGTGTGTGTGTGTGTGTGTGTGTGTGTGTGGTTGTGTGTGTGTGTGTGTGGGGTGGTTGTGCGGAAGTGAAAGAGAGGAGAGAGGAAACGGCCTTGTCTTTTCCAGTTTGTGGCGTCCAGATGGGAAGTGATTTTTATTCGTCTTGAGGCGTCTCTTCACATCTGGTCTTCGCAGCTGTTGATGGATCCGAGCTGTCGCCTCTCATAATACTGCAGCACCGTGGGGGGGAGGGGGCAGTATGGGGGGGGGGGGGGCAGCATCAGGGGGGGGGGGGGTTGGGGCACCGTGGGGTTGGGGGGGGGGGGAACCAGGATCCAGAACCTGAGGCTCCAGCTGGTTTCCCGCAGGAGAAAGGACGGCACTTTGTGGTTCTGACGCTCCTGTGTTTGTCACTTAAAGGTCTTTATTGGTATTAATTGATACGATCCGAGAAACCTCTCCTCATCCTCACCCCTCCTCATCCTCACCTCCTCACCCTCACCCCTCCTCATCCTCACCCCTCCTCACCCTCACCCCTCCTCATCCTCACCCTCACCCTCCTCACTGAGACGTGACACCATCACTGTGGGGTCCTTTCATGTCTATCGTGCACACACGCACATGCATTTTTTGTACAGGTACAAATACACACACAGGTACATATATGCAAACATGCACATGCACTTGGATCCAGAGTGGAGAGTCTAGCCGGTGCCAGTGAGCAGTTGGGGGTTCGGTGCCTTGCTCCAGGACCCCTCGGCAAGGTCCAGGAGGAGAACAGGCTCCTCTCAAGTCCAACCTTCGTACTCCTTGGTCCGGTCGGGACGTGAACCGGCGGACCCTTCGGTCCAAGTCCTTACAGACTGAACCACTGTGTTTGTGATTCGTTTTGTTCTAGTACTTTCTTTTTCTCTTTGACTTTGGTCTCCTGTTGTTTGGTGTCTGATTGCTCTCGTAGACGTCTTGCTCAGCTGAACTCTCTCTGGTGTTCTGGCTTCACTTTTGTTCTCGTCTTTGTGTTCTTTTTAGTTTGCTTTGTTTGCTCCTCGTAGACGTTGTGTCTCTGTTTGTGTCTCACTTGCGTGTTTTGGACATGTCTTGGTCATTGTAACTCTCTTCTGGTGCTTGGTCAGCAGTTTGTAGATGTTGTGCCCTTTTTCATTCTGCGTCTCTTGGTGTTGTGCGTCACTTTGTGGATGTTTTGTTTGTTTGAACAGGTCATTTATCCACTTTTGGTCATTTTGTTGACTTGGTCTGAGTCTTGTTTTTAAGGGTATTCTTTGGTAATAGTGTGCCTCCTGTGATCAATTGGCGTTTTCTTTGGTAGTTTTGTGTCTCTTTTTCGTTGTTTGTCGTCTTTTTGGTTGTTGTCTCTTTTGTTGTTGTCTCTTTGGTTGTTGTCTCTTTGGTTGTTGTCTCTTTGTTGTTGTCTCTTTCTGGTGTTGTGCTCTTGTGATCAATAGGCGTTTCTCCGGTAGTTTTGTGCTCCTTTTGTTTGTCTTTTTGTGTCATTTCGTGTCTCTCTTGGTAGATTTGGCGTTCTCTTGTTGTATATGTTGTTGTTGTTGTTGTTGTTGTAGGATCTTCTGTTCAGTACTTGTTAGATCATACTGTATGAAGCGTGATATCTCAGTCTGCTGTGATCTCTCTGCAGGCGTCGTCAAGATTTAAAACCAAAACTTCAGACAGGAAGCGTTCGTGAGGCTCGAGAGTGAAGCTTCTCATGGTTGTTATACTGCTCTGATGGTCCTCTGTCACAGGTGCCAATCACAGCCAGAAGCTGACGCTCACAGAAGTCACAGTTACATTATTAAATATTCCTAATCAACTCTAAACCTTCCTTCATTAAAACTCTGACTTTAATTAACACAATCGAACGTGTGATCAGAAATCATAATTTACACTGAATTCATTCAAAAACTTGCTATATTCACAATATACCTGTTTGAGGATTAGATCATTTTCACTCTTCATTAACAAAGGTTAGAAATGAAATGAATTCACTTGTTAAAGAAAAACAATTAAAAACATGTAAAAAACACTTTTAGAAAAAGATTAACTTTAAAACCCAGGTTGAATATTTCAGCGTTGATAAAAACCCTCTGATGTCTCTATACGAGAGGCGAAGTCCCTCCCTTCCGGTGGACCTCCATGGGACCTTATTCGGAAAAATTATGTATTGAAGTCAATGGAGGAGAGAGAGAAAGATATCTTTCGATCCCGTTTGAATTGTGCCACGAATTACACATATGATGTTTGTCAATTTAAAAGATAATTTTGCAAGTAAAAAAAAAAATGTGTCGTAAAACTGTGAAAGTAACACTTTTTTTGTGTGAAACGCTCAATGAACTACATCTCTGGTCAACAACACACGTCACCAAGATGGCCGTCACTACTGTCTTGCCAAAACGATTGACTACCCTCACTATCACCACAATGAAACACGTCCAGAAGAAATGTCATGCAAAGCTGCCTGCCTTCCTTGATTCTCTCTGAACTGCCTGATCGTTTTAATGTTTAATGTCAACCATTTGTGCAGATAGCATGAAGTAGAAAAGATCGCTAGCGTTAGCGTTAGCATTCTCCCCCGGGCTTAAATGTGTATTATAGAATGATCACACCGGTGTGACAGTAATTCAAAGGGTTCACGAAATATGACTACTACTCTTACTGTTTAACATTTTGGGTTACTTAATGTTACTTCATGTTAAAGGTGGGGTAGGTAAGTTTGAGAAACCGGCTCGAGATACACTTTTGTTATATTCCATGGAATGCTCTTAACATCCCGATAGCAATGAATATCTTAAGTGCTTGACAAAAATCCATAAAAATGTCATCTGTGGAAGCCGTAGTACTGAAAAAGACGACCAATCATTTTAGCCGGCCGGCTAAAAAAACTGGATGGCCTACCTGCCTGTCAGCCTTCCATCTGTGCACAAACTTATCTCGTGCCCTCATGGTCATGTGCGCGTTGTTGTGTGTGTTGGAGGGAGGGGCTCTGTGAGGAAGTCTGAAGGAAGTGGCAGATTTTCCGGCTGGTATTTTCAAA
>NW_022987601.1:468513-473513 GCF_902827165.1 Trematomus bernacchii
TGTAAATCATGCCCTTTTCCTCTTCAAACTAATTACCTCGGCTACCTTGTACCTCCCTCCTCCTCCTCCTCCTCCTCCTCCTCCTCCTCCCCTCCTCCTCTCCCTCCTCTTCCTCCTCCTCTTCCTCCCCCTCCTCTCGGGACCCCCCCCCCCCCACCTGTCAGAGCTGTATTATTTTTTGAAATTTAAACAATCATCTGCCGCTGCTCGACCTTCAGTAATTACCCCCCCCCCGGGCCCATTATTGGCAGAGCCTCATCCTGCGGGCGAGCAAACTCTAACCCGCTAATGACGCCGCGCGCTAATCTGCCGCTGATTGACAGCTACACCTATTCCACTAATTGCCTGTTGCAGACAACACCTGGTGAACCGGGAGCCGAGGGACACACACACCGCCTCGGGGGGGGAGAGAGAGTGTGTGTGTGTGTGTGTGTGTGTGTGTGTGTGTGTGTGTGTGTGTGTGTGTGTGTGTGTGTATGTGTGAGAGGGAGAAGAAGCTGTTTGTGTTTTTATGTTCCGCAACATGTGGATTATCCCACATAAGAACAAATAAAACATGAAAACACAGAGAGAAGTGTTAAACTGTCTCTGTGAGGATGCGTGACCTGAGAGAGAGAGAGTGTGTGTGTGTGTGTGTGTGTGTGTGTGTGTGTGTGTGTGTGTGTGTGTGTGTGTGTGTGTGTGTGTGTGTGTGTGTGTGTGTGTGTGTGTGTGTATGTGTGTGTATGTGTATGTGTGTGTGAGGGAGGGACAGGAAGCTGTTTGTTTTTATGTTCCATGTGTAAGGGCAACATGTGGATTATCCCACATAAAAACAAATAAAACATGAAAAGATCGAGACAAGTATTTAATTGTCTCTGTGAGGACACCTGTGTGTGTGTGTGTGTGTGTGTGTGTGTGTGTGTGTGTGTGTGTGTGTGTGTGTGTGCGTGTGCGTGTGTGTGTGTGTGTGTATGTGTGTGTGTGTGAGTGAGTGTATGAGTGAGTGTGTGTGTGTGTGTGTGTGTGTGTGTGTGTGTGTGTGTGTGTGTGTGTGTGTGTGTGTGTGTGTGACGGCAACATTTGTTTTTTTCTGACATAAGAACAAAGAAAATCTGAAAACAAAGTGTGTAACTGTAAAGTACATTTTAGTAAAAAAAAGTCAGAATTTTGGAAGAAAAAAATCTGATTTTTAGAAATAATATAAGAATTCTGAGATAAAAAGTTTGTGATTTTTTGGGCAATTTTCAAAATTAAGTACGAATTTTGAGATTTTGAGAACAAAAACCTGAATTTATAATTTAATTTACAATTTTTGGATAAAGTAATCACGCATATTTGATATAAACAGTTAGTCTATCGCCTGAAACCCCGTTTTAATTTAAAAACAGTTCATTTACAAGCTTGTAAACGGTGTCTTTGGCTTTGACCCTATGCTACCTATTCAAGCTATAATAGAGCCATTATAAATCAGTGTGGAGCAGGCGAGGGTAAAGTGAATACAATCGTCCGTACAAATACTCCTGAAACTAACCTTGAATTACTTACATAACGAGTGACTAAATGACCCTGCTGTATTCAGTTCATCAGTATTGTCCCTGCTTCCTCTGCGTCTGACTGTAGTTGCTGTCGCTCCTGAGAGTCTCAACAAAGCTCCAAACATTTCTGCTTCTGATAAAGGTTGCTCTGTTATCTGAGGCCCAGCAGAGCAGATTACTTACTGATGTTTGGCTCGTTTCACTGCAAAGGTCAGCGTTTGCTCCTCAGCTCAACTTCTGGGGTTTGGAGAATAAGAGAGGATGATATCTGAGTCTGATGGGGTGAGTCCCAAATCTAATATGTAACATATAACGTTTTCTTATTCGGTTTCTATAATCCAAGATGCCACCTCAGTACCGCAAGTAATCACCGCTAGTAAATTGTCAAGGGGGGGGGGTGGGGGGGGGGGGGGGGGGGTGGGGTGCTAGTGACTTATTAAATTGTCAACGTCCCGATGGCCAGTCCGCCCCTGACAGATATTCTTTTTCAAAAATACTCTGGTGAAAGTAGAAGTACTGACTAAACTTCTTTACTCAAGTAAAAGTAAAGAGGCTTTGAAATGTACTTCAGTAAAAAGTACCCATAACTAGCAGCTGTTTTAAAGAGTACCTGACCTCCCTTTATATTAATAGAACAATAATGTCATTGTTAGCTAATGAATGTTTCCATGCTGAACAACGGCAACATGACAACGTTTTCATTGGTCCCTCTTCTTTAGAGAAGACCAGGAAATGATGGATACACGGATCGTGTTCAAATCAATAGGCACGCAATGACTCTAAATAATAATGATCACGCCACCAAACACACATTCAAACTAAAGGAACCAGCCTGTTTGGAAAATGTAAGAAGTAGAAAGTACAGGTATTTGGGTTCAACATGTAAGAAGTAGAAAGTACAGGTATTTGTGTTCAACATGTAAGAAGTAGAAAGTACAGGTATTTGTGTTCAACATGTAAGAAGTAGAAAGTACAGGTATTTGTGTTCAACATGTAAGAAGTAGAAAGTACAGGTATTTGGGTTCAAAATGTAAAAAGTAGAAAGTACAGGTATTTGTGTTCAACATGTAAGAAGTAGAAAGTACAGGTATTTGTGTTCAACATGTAAGAAGTAGAAAGTACAGGTATTTGGGTTCAACATGTAAGAAGTAGAAAGTACAGGTACTTGTGTTCAAAGTGTAAAAAGTAGAAAGTACAGGTATTTGTGTTCAACATGTAAGAAGTAGAAAGTACAGGTACTTGTGTTCAAAATGTAAGAAGTAGAAAGTACAGGTATTTGTGTTCAAAGTGTAAAAAGTAGAAAGTACAGGTATTTGTGTTCAACATGTAAGAAGTAGAAAGTACAGGTACTTGTGTTCAAAATGTAAGAAGTATAAAGTACAGGTATTTGTGTTCAACATGTAAGAAGTAGAAAGTACAGGTATTTGTGTTCAAAATGTAAGAAGTAGAAAGTACAGGTATTTGTGTTCAAAATGTAAGAAGTAGAAAGTACAGGTATTTGTGTTCAAAATGTGAGAAGTAGAAAGTACAGGTATTTGTGTTCAAGAAAGTGTACTTATGTAAGAAGTAGAAAGTACAGGTATTTGTGTTCAAAATGTAAGAAGTATAAAGTACAGGTATTTGTGTTCAACATGTAAGAAGTAGAAAGTACAGGTACTTGTGTTCAAAATGTAAGAAGTATAAAGTACAGGTATTTGTGTTCAAAATGTAAGAAGTATAAAGTACAGGTATTTGTGTTCAACATGTAAGAAGTAGAAAGTACAGGTATTTGTGTTCAACATGTAAGAAGTAGAAAGTACAGGTATTAGTGTTAAAAGTGTAAGAAGTAGAAAGTACAGGTATTTGTGTTCAAAGTGTAAGAAGTAGAAAGTACAGGTACTTGTGTTCAAAATGTAAGAAGTATAAAGTACAGGTATTTGTGTTCAAAATGTAAGAAGTAGAAAGTACAGGTATTTGTGTTCAACATGTAAGAAGTAGAAAGTACAGGTATTAGTGTTAAAAGTGTAAGAAGTAGAAAGTACAGGTATTTGTGTTCAAAGTGTAAGAAGTAGAAAGTACAGGTATTTGTGTTCAAGAAAGTGTACTTATGTAAGAAGTAGAAAGTACAGGTATTTGTGTTCAAAATGTAAGAAGTATAAAGTACAGGTATTTGTGTTCAACATGTAAGAAGTAGAAAGTACAGGTACTTGTGTTCAAAATGTAAGAAGTATAAAGTACAGGTATTTGTGTTCAAAATGTAAGAAGTATAAAGTACAGGTATTTGTGTTCAACATGTAAGAAGTAGAAAGTACAGGTATTTGTGTTCAACATGTAAGAAGTAGAAAGTACAGGTATTAGTGTTAAAAGTGTAAGAAGTAGAAAGTACAGGTATTTGTGTTCAAAATGTAAGAAGTAGAAAGTACAGGTATTTGGGTTCAAAATGTATGAAGTAGAAAGTACAGGTATTAGTGTTCAAAGTGTAAGAAGTATAAAGTACAGGTATTTGTGTTCAACATGTAAGAAGTAGAAAGTACAGGTACTTGTGTTCAAAATGTAAGAAGTATAAAGTACAGGTATTTGTGTTCAAAATGTAAGAACTATAAAGTACAGGTACTTGTGTTCAAAATGTAAGAAGTATAAAGTACAGGTATTTGTGTTCAAAATGTAAGAAGTAGAAAGTACAGGTATTAGTGTTCAAAGTGTAAGAAGTAGAAAGTACAGGTATTTGTGTTCAAAATGTAAGAAGTATAAAGTACAGGTATTTGTGTTCAACATGTAAGAAGTAGAAAGTACAGGTATTAGTGTTCAAAGTGTAAGAAGTAGAAAGTACAGGTATTTGTGTTCAAAATGTAAGAAGTATAAAGTACAGGTATTTGTGTTCAACATGTAAGAAGTAGAAAGTACAGGTATTAGTGTTAAAAGTGTAAGAAGTAGAAAGTACAGGTATTTGTGTTCAAAGTGTAAGAAGTAGAAAGTACAGGTATTTGTGTTCAAAATGTAAGAAGTAGAAAGTACAGGTATTTGGGTTCAAAATGTATGAAGTAGAAAGTACAGGTATTAGTGTTCAAAGTGTAAGAAGTAGAAAGTACAGGTATTAGTGTTAAAAATGTAAGAAGTAGAAAGTACAGGTATTTGTGTTCAAAGTGTAAGAAGTAGAAAGTACAGGTATTTGTGTTCAAAATGTTAGAAGTAGAAAGTACAGGTATTAGTGTTCAAAATGTAAGAAGTAGAAAGTACAGGTACTTGTGTTCAAAGTGTAAGAAGTAGAAAGTACAGGTATTTGTGTTCAAAATGTTAGAAGTAGAAAGTACAGGTATTAGTGTTCAAAATGTAAGAAGTAGAAAGTACAGGTACTTGTGTTCAAAATGTTAGAAGTAGAAAGTACAGGTATTAGTGTTCAAAATGTAAGAAGTAGAAAGTACAGGTATTAGTGTTCAAAATGTAAGAAGTAGAAAGTACAGGTATTTGTGTTCAAAGTGTAAGAAGTAGAAAGTACAGGTATTT
>NW_022987601.1:481013-498513 GCF_902827165.1 Trematomus bernacchii
AAGCTAAAGGTGGCTAATGTTGGGCTATAAAGGAACTACAGCACGGTCACATGACTTCACGTCACCACCGCTAAGCTAAAGGTGGCTAATGTTGGGCTATAAAGGAACTACAGCACGGTCACATGACTTCACATCACCACCGCTAAGCTAAAGACGGCTAATGTTGGGCTATAAAGGAACTACAGCACGGTCACATGACTTCATGTCACCACCGCTAAGCTAAAGGTGGCTAATGTTGGGCTATAATAAGGAACTACAGCACGGTCACATGACTTCACGTCACCACCGCTAAGCTAAAGGAGGCTAATGTTGGGCTATAATAAGGAACTACAGCACGGTCACATGACTTCACGTCACCACCGCTAAGCTAAAGGGGGCTAATGTTGGGCTATAAAGGAACTACAGCACGGTCACATGACTTCACATCACCACCGCTAAGCTAAAGGAGGCTAATGTTGGGCTATAAATGAACTACAGCACGGTCACATGACTTCATGTCACCACTGCTAAGCTAAAGGAGGCTAATGTTGGGCTATAATAAGGAACTACAGCACGGTCACATGACTTCACGTCAACACCGCTAAGCTAAAGGTGGCTAATGTTGGGCTATAAAGGAACTACAGCACGGTCACATGACTTCACGTCACCACCGCTAAGCTAAAGGAGGCTAATGTTGGACTATAAAGGAACTACAGCACGGTCACATGACTTCACGTCACCACCGCTAAGCTAAAGGAGACTAATGTTGGGCTATAAAGGAACTACAGCATGGTCACATGACTTCACGTCACCACCGCTAAGCTAAAGGAGGCTAATGTTGGCTATAAAGGAACTACAGCACGGTCACATGACTTCACGTCACCACCGCTAAGCTAAAGGAGGCTAATGTTTGGCTATAAAGGAACTACAGCACGGTCACATGATTTCTTGACCACCTGTAATACCTCACCTGTAATAATGGCAAACAGACATTTGAACATCAAAATTGTCATTACAGCAACGGTCAAAAAACTGGTTCTTGTCAGAGTGAATTTGTACTTTGTCGAGACTAAAATATCTTCACAGTTGGTGTCCCTTACCCATGGTCTAGGCCAAAAACAAAGGTGATGATGTAAATTAAAAACAAAATGGATTTGGCCAAAGACCAAGAAGGTGACAGCAACACACTGGGTGATGTTAACAGTGAATTCTTCCATCATTGAGACTAGATTAGCTTCACAGTTGGTGTTTAAAGACGTCAGGGACACCTAAACAGCACCTAGGCCAGATGGTGAGGGCCAAAAGAAAGGTGTTGAAAATCAAAAAGCAACATGTTGACGTTGAAGAACGGTCAGTTCCAAAAACCAAGATGGAAACAATACAAAAACGATGACAGAGATCAGCGATGGCCAACATGACAAAGTTGAAAAGAAAATGTTTTCCTTGCGGGGACAATAAAGTATATTGTATCGTATCGTAAAACTGAAAGCTTCAAAACTGTAGTTCATAAACCAGTGAGGGACATGACAGTCAAAAACTAAGATGATGACGCCAAATAAAAACCAAGATCCTGACTGGTGGGTGGATGGAGACCAAAAACAAAGACATCTATGGTGAGGGCCACAATCCAATATATTGACGACCAAAAACCAAGATGCCAAAGGTCACAAATCAGGATGGTTATGGCAAAAAATTCAATAGGATAATGACGGTCAAAAAACATATATATTAGCGGACAAAAACCAATAGTGCCGGGGAAATTTCCAATTGTGGCACCAACAAAGACACATTTCTTGTCACAGTTCATCGTCTAAAACCAAGATGATGACGCCAAATAAAAACCAAGATCCGGACTGATGGGTGGATGGAAACGACCAAAAACAAAGACATCTATTGTGAAGACAAAAGTATGTTGACTACCAAAAACCGAAGATATCACCGGCCAAAAAGCACGGTAGGGGCGCCAAAATTACCAATTATTGTATACAAAAAGAAACGAGGCGTCAGTGACCCCCCCTCACCGTCTAGGCCAAAAACAAAGATGATTCTGTCATAAAACACATTACACAAGATG
This sequence comes from Trematomus bernacchii, assembly GCF_902827165.1. Lineage (NCBI taxonomy): Eukaryota > Metazoa > Chordata > Actinopteri > Perciformes > Nototheniidae > Trematomus > Trematomus bernacchii. The sequence continues at coordinate 483,067 of NW_022987601.1, forward strand.
GATTTGGCCAAAAAACAAGAAAAGGACGGCAAACACGACGTTACAGTGAATTCTTCCAAATAATTGCCAATTAATGCACAAAAGTCCCACCTTTATTGTCCGGGCGCCGGACACGGCAGCACACTGCTCCTAACACTAGGATGGGTCAAATGCAGAGGAACAATTTTGTTACATAGTACCTGTACTGTGAAATGACAAAAAGAGCCATTTATTATTATTTATTATTAATTTATTTAAAGACGTCAGAGATCCCCTCATCGTCTCGTAGGTCGTTGACCAACATATTCGCTCGTTAACCAAATTTAAATGAAATCAGTGTGTGTTTCTGCCTCCCTGAGTGTTGACTGGCAGGCTAATGACAGCCAGGCATTAATGCACTTACAGTGATTATCACCTCTATAATCCTGCACTTCATTACCCCCCCTCCCCTTAATAATTAAGTTGAGGAGTGCTGGACCCCAGGGACCCTCTAATGCACACATTAACACAGTAACTGTTGGGAAAATAGTGAATGTCTTTTTCCAATCTGAGAGGAGCATGATAACAAAGGTACCCCAACTGTAGCTGTGTACATGACAGGATGTATGATTACCTAGAAGAGCATCAGGACTGTTTGAGGCATATGATAGCTATGTGATTAACATGATGATTCAGCCTCTATGGAGATAGACATATAACAAGCATGATCATTTCTGACGTGGAGCTAATCTGAAGTAAACATTGAATACTGCTTTCTATTCCTCCATCTTGTGACTGTGTAACTCCCTCTCTTGGATATCAGCATGTGAAGGACACTGTTCAGGAACTAGTTGATGCTCTGTATGTGATGACTACTTCCATTCTGGAGAGGATCAGTAATACATGGATCCTGAGATTGAAGCTCAAGCCGGGAACCAGTGATTATTAACATTTTTGAGATTTGAGAAAAAGACAGAATTTTGAGATTTTGTGAAAAAGTCAGAATTTTGTGAAAAAGTCAGGATTTTGTGAAAAAGTCAGAATTTTGAGAATGCATTGCTCTTGGTCTTCAGTTAAAGGCCCAGGACACACTGGGCCGATTCCGACTGTCGATAAATGTCTGGCCGTCGATGAGCGTCCTGTCGCCCTACTCAGATTGGTGTGTCCCGCACCGTCGTGTCTTTTCGGCCGTGCCGACACCTTCCGCTCCCGATTGAACATGTTGAATCGGGAGCAAAAGGCTGTCGGCAAAATAAATCACTCTGATTGGCTGTTCAGCTTAGCGAATCAGTTTATGAGAAGCGAAACGGAAGTGAAGAAGGCACACAGACGGCTATTATTTTTCATTTTCCAGTACCGCACTAAACATGTTTTCGATTATAAGTCGTTATGTGAAACAGTCTGTGATGGACGAGAGTGAAAATGGAACGCACGCTATTTGTTGTTTGTATATATCACGCAGTCTGTCTTCTGGTTGCCTCTTTTGAATTTTCATTTCATTTCAAACCTTTATTTATCCAGGTGTATCCCATTGAGATCATTGCTCTCTTTTTCAAGGGAGACCTGCTCAAGTAGGTTCCACGTGAAACATTAAAACATAAAACAACAGAACAACAAAAAGGACATCAAACAGCTTCATTACAGGGATTACAAGAATGACGAATACACACTACGCCGCCTGCTGTCAATATTATATTGTTTTATGTTATTTATTGTATTTATCACTATGTTTTTGTGAAGGCATCTGGTCACGGGGCGCTGCAGCTGAGAGGAAGAGGACGCTTTCCCCCGATGAGGGTCATGTCTGGACCCCCGAGCACACACACACACACACACACACACACACACACACACACACACACACACACACACACACACACACACACACACACACACACACACACACACACACACACACACACACACACACACACAGTCTGTAAACATTATGAGGATGGACTCTCAGGAGTCACTGCTTCATGCATTATGCAGAATCAGAGTTTGACCGCTGGCCTGCAGCTGATTGGCCGTCTCGGGGTCTGAGGGGGGGGCAGCCTGGAGACCCTACACACACACACACACACACACACACACACACACACACACACACACACACACACACACACACACACACACACACACACACACACACACACACACACGCGCACACACACACACACACAGATCGATGCAGGTGAGGATTATCTGACAGACTGTGTTTCACTTTCTTTGTTCAAACGAGGACAGAGAGATGAAAACCTCAGAATCTGTTCACAGGACAAGAAGATATCAAATAAATATATTAAATAAATAGATTTACTGCACGATAAAACTCTCACAGCTCCTGAGAGGCTGCAGATTCACCTCAAACTGTCTAACAATCACAGCTTGATTTATTAATGCAACCCTCTTTGAGAGTTGGCGTTGACCAGCTGTGATTCTGCATCTTTCTATATCTATATATCTATCTCTCTCTCTCTCTATCTATCTATCTCTCTATCTATCTCTCTATCTATCTATCTATCTATCTATCTATCTATCTATCTATCTATCCATCTATCTATCTATCTATCTATTTATCTATCTATCTATCTATCTAAGAATCTAAGAACACCTGAGAATAATTTCACTTCGTACGCCATACTTCTTCTCTCAGGTCAAAGGTTACGCAGAGGGATCACCAGCTTTATTTTGATTGGCTAAGGACACGTGTCCACAGCTCTTTTATTGCTTCTGTGAAAACGATATGTCAACAACCGACATATGTCGTTAAATAAGATCATGAATTAGGAGCAAAAACCAAATGCACAACGAGGTGGAAAAAGTACTCAGATCATGTACTTGAGTAAAAGTAGAAGTACTCAGATCTTGTACTTGAGTAAAAGTAGAAGTACTCAGTTAGTTCCGACCTATAGCAATGCCTGATATTTAAACAGGATTCAGACTGTCAGCATCTCATTGAGTTTGTTTAATATAAAGGAATAAATCCTGGTGTGTTCACATCGTCTCCTTTTATCTCCGTCTGTAATGGAGACGTCTCCATGATTTATTCACACCACAAAACGTTCTCTCTTCTCTTCCTTTTATCACTGGGAGCTAATGTCAGATTACTGACCATTCTGAGGTGATGAATGAGGGAGAGAGGCCGTAAAGATACATCAAGGAGGAGGAGGAAGAGGGGAGGGTCAGAGTCATCAGAGGAGGCGCTACTTCTTACTCTTAAAATATGTAAGTATACAATAGAATAATAAACATATATTGTTAACAAATTCTGAGAAAAAAGAAAAAGAATTGAGAAAAAGTAAAAAGTCGGAGAAAAAAGTCAAAGTTCTGAGAAAGATTATTTATTTATTTTTTGGAGAAAAAAATGTAAATCTCTGAGAAAATTCTGAGAAAAAAGTGTGGATTTTGAGAATAATAATTATGTTTGTATTTCAAAAAACGATTTATCAAAACCAATGATGTCTTGGCTTTCTACCAAATGACCGTGTGAACAAACAGACGTGTAAATCACAGACGTTTGACTTTCCCACAGGTAACAGCTGGGTGGGAGGAGCCTGTTCACACCTGATCAGCAGGTAAGAGACACACCTGACACCTGTTGTTGTGACTCTAAGCGCCATGGAAACACCGGGGAAAAACAACAAGAATCCCACAGTTTGAAGAAGATGAGAGCCTGAACTGTTTTAATGACACAGTAGTGTTTGCTGTCAACAACTGAACACATTTTCAACCTTAATTCAAAAGAAGTCACAAAGCAGCGTAACGGAAAAGGGTGACAGATCTGGGAAGTAAAAGAAAATTGTTGAAAAAAGACATTCTGAAATATTCTGAAGTATTTTTTATTCTGATAAAAAAGGCAAAATTCTGACAAAAATTGAAAACTGATAAAAAAGTCAAAATTCTGATAAAAAAGTCAAAATTTTAAGAAAAGTCAAAATTCTGAAAGAAATTTGAGAAAAAAGTCAAAATTCGTAGAAAACATAACAAAAAAAGGTTTTTAAGTAAAAATTCTGAAAAAAGGTTAATAACCTGAAGAAAGTCAAAATGTAGAAAAATGTCTGAAAACAGTTACAAAAAAAAAGGAATTCTGAAAAAATACTAAATTTTGAAACAAAATTCTTAAAAAATTAAGGAATTACAAAAAAAAAAAATGAAGATATTACATTTCCTTCCTTTAGTTGCTCCTAAAAACAGAAACAAACCTCCCTTATGGGGAACCTACACATTTTCTACTGGCTTATAGACCTGGGGTTTGTAATGCCTTCCTTATAAAACACACACATGTGAATGTGTGCTCATAACCTTTGGAAAGAGACTCTGTGGACTCCATGTTAGCAGTGAAGGTTGCAGCAGTCTGTGGACGTGTTGAATGGAGCTGGTTTGGTGGTTTTGAGTTGATATGGAGGATCAGTCGGGATCATTATCATGTGAAGCGTCCAATCAGGTAGGAGCTGCCGGTTTCCCCTCAAAAGTAACATTTCTGAGTAAAAAGTGAAAATTACGAAAAATATGTGAGAAAAAAGTCAAGATTATAAAAAATTCAAAATTCAGAGAAGAAAACAACATTCTGGAAAAAAGGGAAAATTCTCAAGATATGAAAATTCTGGGAGAAATTAAATTTCCTTCCTTTAGTTGGTCCGAAAAACAGTGACAAACCTCCCTAATGGGGCCAACTTTCTACTGGCTTTAGACCTGGTTTCTAATGCCTTCCTTATAAAACACATCCTCTGGGGACCATGCATGTGAATGTGTACTCATAACCTTTCGAAAGAGACTCTGTAGACTCCATGTTAGCAGTGAAGGTTGCAGCAGTCTGTGGACGTGTTGAATGGAGCTGGTTTGGTGGTTTTGAGTTGATATGGAGGATCAGTCGGGTCATTATCATGTGAAGCGTCGCTCACAGATGAGAGAAGAGCTGCCGGTTTCCCCTCGACGGCAATTAGACGACCGCGATGGGATCAACTTCTCTGTTTTAGCCACGAGCGAAAAACGGTGCTGTCAGGCTGCCGCTGAGGAAGAGGAGGAGGAAGAGGAGGAAGAGGAAGAGTAAATCTGCTGCTCGACTCCACGTAATCCACCCCGAGAGGAAGAGGCTCTGCAGAAACACTCAGGAAACACTCCGTTCGATTCTGAGGAGGAAAAACACTGAAATATAACTGCCTTCCTGTCGGCTGGACTACCGTCAACACGATTATAAATAAAGTAAATACTAACTTGTGTTTGATCAAAGAGAAACCAGAGCAGTTACAACAGGTCCTCGGACACTGAAAACACTGACTTTAATTAAATGACTGATGTGAACAAGTGTCATATAACTGTAGTAGATGAGTTGAAAGCAATAATACGTATTAAAGGGGACCTATCATGCAAAATGCACTTTTTGATGTCTTTTCTACATCACCATGTGTCCCCGGTGTGTCCCCGGTGTGTCCCCGGTGTGTCCCCGGTGTGTCCCCGGTGTGTCAGGGAACTCACGCAGCATCAGAAAATAAAACCCTCTCTCTTTTCCTCCGTACCCAAATCTCTAAAAATGGGGGAACAACGGAGCTGATCCAGATTTGCGTCCGATATGACGTAATATCGACGGCGGACCCATGGCCCTATCAGAAACGTTGCTATCAGAAACAATGCCCGACTGTTTTGGACGTAATATGGTCGGTGTTTACATTAGCATCGCTAACACTCATAGCTAACCTGTACTGGAGAGCATGTGTGTGAAGAAGCAGGAAATAAAAAGGAACTCACCTTGTGGTATAACCGGCAAGAGAGAAAGCCTTTGAGCTCCATACTGTTTCAGAAATAATCCTTGATCTAATAATCCTTGTCTTTCATCACCGCAGCATTTTAGACAGTATCTGCCAGGTCCCGCATGAGCCGGCATAAGCTCCGCCCCCTCTTATTTATATTTATATTTTATCCTTTATTTATACAGGTGTAAATCTCATTGAGACACAGGTTCTCATTCTCAAGAGAGACCTGTTTATACCCAGAATCAGCACTTTTGAAACAGGAAGTGAAATAGAGGGATTTGAGGCATGGCACGAACGGGTGATCTGTTTGGTATTTTGAGCAAAACACTTCATAGACATGTTTTTTTATATAATTGTATATATCTGAGACCTATGCTATTGCCTAAAGATAGCATGATAGGTGACCTTTAAGAGGAATCTCATTATTTGCAGAATTACCTTTTGCACGACTTACTGTAACATTGCTAAAAAGTACATTTTACAGTTTAATATCAGTATTTGTACTGCAGTAAAAGCTCAGAATACCTCTTCCTCCTCCTCCTCCTCCTCTTCCTCCTCCTCCTCCTCCTCCTCCTCCTCCTCCTCCTCCTCTTCCTCTTGTTTCTGAGAGCTGAAGGTCGGAGGAGGAAGACTCTGAACTCAGAGGAAGCTCTCCAGGCGGCAGAGATCCTAAATTATGTATTCTTTCCAGGTGAGGGAGCTGCTGCCAGAGAGACGGAGAGTTTACTGATCTTATAATAAAAGAAGAATAAATGATAATAAAGACAGGAAGTCTGTTTGATGCAAAGATCTTTCATATTAATAAGATATATTTGTGTCTAAAATCATGTTTTTTAATTATTATTATTAGAGATATTGTTATAGTTAGAGACTTGTTAAATATCGCAAAATAAACTCATAAAGTTACGATTTGTATTTCTTTAAAAATACAGATATAATAATAACATAATATAGATTTTTTTTAATGTCTTTTGAAGTGTTTTATCAACATGACATTTTGATTAATTTTTTAATTTATTTATTTTGCTCTGATTGATTGGTTATAGCTGGCCAGCTCTGTTGTGATTGGTCGACATGCTTAGAGATGTCCCGCCCCCTTTTAGCTTATCACGTACAATGTTTCGGAGTGCGAGTGTTCTGCTGTGATGTCACCGAGTTCCGGAACCCTATAGAGAAGCGAAGTCCCTCCCTTTCCGGTGGACCTCCATGGGACCTTATTTCGGAAAAGTTATGTATTGAAGTCAATGGAGAGAGAAAACGTATCTTTCGATCCCGTTTGAATTGTGCCACGAATTACACATATGATGTTTGTCAATCTTAAAAAATAATTTCCATGTCAAAAAAGTCACAGTTTGTCGTAAAACTGTTGAAATATAAGACTATGAAAAATACGCAGCTAGAAAGACTACAAATCCCAGAGTAAGTGATGTCATAATTGTTTTCCTCCACTAAAATAGAGATAGCTAAGATAAGATAACTTTAACAAGATGCCTGTGTGCTTAGTACCAGGTTGTTATCATACCAGCAATGGGTCTTACTCGTTCTTTCGCTTCCCGTCTGATGAAAGGACCAGGAGTGGCTGGATCAAGTTAGCGACCTAGCTAGTAGCAAGCACGTTAGTTAGCATTACAGCCTTAGCCTTGTCATTTTTATTAGCCTTAACATGAAGTAACATTAAGTAACCCAAAATGTGAAACAGTAAGAGTAGTAGTCATATTTCGTGAACCCTTTGAAGAGTACTGTCACACCGGTGTGATCATTCTATAATACACTGTTTAAGCCCGGATGCCCCCAGGGGAGACATGCTAACGCTAACGCTACATTAGCATCGGCGATCTTTTCTACTTCATGCTATCTGCACAAATGGTTAACATTGAACATTAAAAAGATCAGGCAGTTCAGAGAGAATCAAAGGAAGGCAGGCAGGCAGCTTTGCATGACTTTCTTCAGGACGTGTTTCATTGTGGTGAGGGTGAGAGGGTGATAGTGAGGGAGAGGGTGATAGTGAGGGTGAGGGTCAGGGTCAGGGTGAGGGCGAGGGTGAGGGTGAGGGTGAGGGTGAGGGTGAGGGTGAGGGTGAGGGTGAGGGTGAGGGTGAGGGTGAGGGCCAGGGTGAGGGTCAGGGTGAGAGGGTGAGAGGGTGAGAGGGTGATAGTGAGGGTGAGGGTGAGGGTCAGGGTGAGGGTGAGAGGGTGATAGTGAGGGTTAGGGTGAGGGTGAGGGTGAGAGGGTGATAGTGAGGGTCATTCCCTTGTTTGGGAAGACAGTAGTGACGGCCATCTTGGTGACGTGTGTTGTGGTGCGAGACCAGAGATGTAGTTCATTGAGCGTTTCACACAAACAAATGTGTTACTTCACAGTTTGACGGCAAAACTTTTTTTTTTTTTTGACTTGCAAAATTATCTTTTAAATTGACAAACATCATATGTGTAATTCATGGCACAATTCAAACGGGATCGAAAGATAATCTTTCTCTCTCCATTGACTTCAATACATAATTTTTCCGAAATAAGGTCCCATGGAGCTCCCCCGGAAAGGAAGGGACTTCGCCTCTCTATAGAACTACAGAGAGACAGGAATAAGAACTCTTTAAACATTATTTTTGCAAAAAAGTTTGAAACATAAAGACAGTGTTTTTTGTTTGCAGATGAATTGATTTGCGCCTGAGAGCAGCTCCACATCACTGTTGTTGTTTTTTTGTTTGTTTGTTTGTTTGTTATCGATCAGCTTTTGACAAGCAGAGGATTCCCGACGGACGGATTTCAGGAAACAACCTTGAGATGACGGAGAGGAGACCATTATTTATTTATCCCTTCAAACTCACCTCTCCTCCTCCTCCTCTTCCTCTTCTTCCTCTTCTGAGATAATAATAATGGGCACCGTCTACTTCCTGGAATCTGGTTTTGTGTTTTTTATTTTTTCACACTCACACACCCACACACACCCACCCACACACACACACACACACACACACACACACCACACACACACACACACACACACACACACACACACACACACACACACACACACACACACACACACACACACACACTGTCAGAATACACTGTTCTTCTGAGATAATAATAATAATGGGCACGGTCTACTTCTTGGAATCTGGTTTTGTGTTTTGAACTCTTTCAGTTTGAGCTCTGGTTTCATGACTTTAAACTCCAGCTGTTTCCTGTTTCGTGACCCTTGACCCTTTAATACTGAGTGCACATTTAATCACCTCTAACATCTGTACATGACATAACTTATATATATATATAAGGTTAGAAAAGCATTACATTACACAGGAAACGGCAAGAAAAATTCCTCCGTTTTCACTGTTAAAGAAATGTATGAAAGCACCAGGATGACATTAAAGCACGCTGAGTATGGAAGACAAAAGATGCCATCACAAGAAAGACAATAATAAAGATAGAAAATGTAAATAATGAAATGAATGTGCAGGTTAATTAAAACATGAATTTACACAGAAATAGAGAATATAATTTATGTATTTGTAAGAATAATAACTATATCAATAAATAGGGAAATTAAAAAAATTAATAAAATAAAAATACATGTAGAATTAATCGTGGAAGTACTTGATTAAATGTTTATTTACGGTAAATATATCCCTACAATTATGCACTTTTATCTGCATGCAACTACATTACCAACCCGGTATATGGAAGACAAAAGATGCCATTATTATGAATAATTTTGAAACAAATGTAAATAAAGGTTAATTTAAAAATGGATGAATATGCAATGTGTGAATAATAAAGGACATGAATACAAGTTACGAGTTAATTAATATACGTCTCAGGAGCTTTAAGACATGAAGACACTATTATTGACAAAGTGATGTCAGAGCCATCATGTTATATCTTTCTAGAAAAAACGCTGGATAACTTATAATAATTAGTTAATTACAAATGAAAATTACTTGTATTAAAAGAACAATCTCACACACACACACACACACACACACACACACACACACACACACACACACACACACACACACACACACACACACACATACACACACAACACACACACACACACACACACACACACACACACACACACACACACACACACACACACACATACACACACACACACACACACACACACACACACACACACACACACACACACACACACACATACACACACTGCTGAATAACTTCCCTAATTTCTATTTTATTTACAGAAAATATTGCATTAAAATGAAACTATTATTACATTTCTTAATTAGTGAAGATATAGAAGTGTAAAGGGTCAGTCCGTCTAAAACACGTTTAATTATTGAACTCTAGGATGAGTTTTCTAAGAATTAAAGTGTGTTTATTACAGAGATCATTTTTATTGTGTTGTCCTGCACAAACTCCTTAATAATCTAAAGATAGAGTCGTCTAATTGGATCTGGCAGATTCTCCGCGTGATGGATTTCTCCGTGAATTAAAATTAAAATAATAATAAAAAGTTGTGTTTGTGACGTTATTAATGTCCTGATTTAAGTGTGTGTGTCATTAAAGCGCCTGTTTCCTCGACTCCATCCGTCTTTAAACCTCCAATTTGTAATGAGTTATTGAAGCTGTTGCCTTATATTCCCCCGTGATGAAGAGTAGGAGGAGGAGGAAGAGGAGGAGGGAAGTATTCAGTGCATGATTTATCGTTAATGTGGAGGAAAGGAGGAGGGGGAGGAGGAACACACACACACGCACACACGCACACACACACGCACACACACACACACACACACACACACACTCACACACACACTCTCACACACACACACACACACACACACACACTCACACACACACACACACACACACACACACACACACACACTCACACACACACTCTCACACACACACTCACACACACACACACACACACACTCACACACACACTCATATATCTGTTGTATACTGTATATTTCTGTTTCTACTTGAACAATAGAAATACTTGAGCATCCGTCGTCACGCCTTGATCTCCTTTTAGAAAGGATTGTAGGTGATGTTTGATGTTCTAAGTTGAGTCAGTCAGACGGTGAAGGAAGCTGGGGAACTCGTCTTTATAAGAGTTAGAAATAGAAAACACTAGCTTGTAAGTTCAATTGCTCGAAAACACGAGTCAACATAACTTGAATTTGTCAGTCGGTATAAATATAGTTAAAGTTATCGTTGCTTAGAATTTAAGATAAGGTAGAAGTTAAAGTTGATTTGATAATGAACCTTTCTTGAATCAATAATGTAAAATTGTACGTTTCTTTAACTCAAAGTATTAAGTTATTACTGTATAACTTAACTTAGTGAGTTGAAACAAAGTACATTTTGACTTTAAGTCAACTCATGAATTTAAGATTTGAGGCAGCTCTTGAACTTATGTTTTTAAGTTAAAACACCCCATTTATTTGTACAGTGACTGAAAACGGACTCCCACGTGTGTTTAGGTTCGTTAAGTCCTTTGTTTTTGTTATATTGTAATAAATATGCTTTTTGTAACCCTTGAACTGGTCTGGTCTCTTTTCCTCACACCATCATCTCCTCCTCACATGTTCCTATCTGTTCGAGAGTTCATGGTTCTGAGCAGAAACCACATCAGAGTTCAGATCCTGCTGACGGGAACACAAAGCCACACAAACAATCGGAGGGGTTTTCCCCGTCAAAAGAACGCCGTGATTTACGACGTAGACGTTGTGATTATCTCCCGACAGTTTAGTGATGTGGGCGATGACGTGAAGTGACTTTTGTTTGGGGTCGAGATGCAGGAATATGAGGAGGAAATAATGTGTGTGAAGAAGAGGGTGAATGTGTACAAGATGTTTAAGATAAGATAAGATAAGATAAGAAGTACTTTATTGATCCCAGTTTTGGAAATGTTTGTGTTGCAGCAGTTATTTGTATATTTGCAGATTTCCCACTTTGCACAACAACGTCTTTTAGATCGTATTAAAGTGTGTGAAACGTCCCTTTTGTGGTTCAGGTTTAAACCGTCAGTCCTGAACTTGTAAAATAAATCATGACATTATTTGAATTAAAAAGTGTCGAACCCGACGGCTCAGAGTTCAGGTTAAATGCAGAGAAACCGCGTCAGGAAACCCCTCACTCAACCAGCACGGAGACCTCTATTTATTTTCCTACTTGTAACTAAAGTGCTGCATATTTTACTGCTGGAAGTCAGAGTTTCCTCCAGATATTAATGTGAGAGTTATTTGGCAGCAGATGGTGCTCCGTCTCTCTGGGTTTCACATTAAGATCGCCCACCGAGAGACAGAGAATAAAGAAACCCAGAGTAACCTTCAGCTGCTGACAGACGCCTCTCCTCCCAGGTTATTATCTCATCACAGAAACATCATCACGAGCCAGGACTGAAGAGGAAACATGCAGCGAGTCGGCCAAAAGTACGGAGGAACGTTGGTGCCAAATAACAAACAATTTGTATCAATTTCACAGAAAGAGCCAAAAAAAACAAAACACTTTGCCATCAAAAACAGAAATGTGGGACCCTGTTTCAGCACACACACACACACACACACACACACACACAACACACACACACACACACACAACACACGCAACAGCACGCACGCACGCACGCACGCACGCACGCACGCACGCACGCACGCACGCACGCACGCACGCACGCACGCACGCACGCACGCACGCACACACACACACGCACACACACACACACACACACACACACACACACACACACACACAGTTATCATTAATGCCAATGTCATTCTGTGAGAATGCTAATATACATTATATTTTAGACTAAAGAATGAATTGCATAATTTCTCAGAGTTTTTTTATTGTTTGTTATTTCCATACTTTCCTCTGCACTTTCACATTTTTACATTTTTAATTTCTCTCCTAATCCTGCAGTAATAACAGAAAGTAGGGAAGTGCTGTAAACGTATCTACAAATTGTAGTAAAGTATAATAACTATTTTAAATCTTTGTTCTTGGCACCAATGATCTTCCATACTTTCCTCTGCACTTTCACATTACATACATTTTTTTGTAATTTCTTTCCTTATCCTCCTCTTCCTCCTCTTCCTCCTCTTCCTCCTCCTCCTCCTCCTCCTCCTCCTCCTCCTCCTCCTCCTCAGTTTTCACCCCCTTTAACCCCTTCTTGTTTCCTAATCTTCTCTTTAAACTGCACACCAATCCATTTCCCCTCCATTAGCAGCCGCTCGCGCCGCAGCAGCTAATATTCTTTAATTCACTCCACAAAGGGGGTTTGTCCGGGGTCTCGGTGCACTTAATGCCTGCGATTACATCTGGTTACACATCCTGAAGTGACCCCTGGGGAGCTGAGGGAGAGGAGGAGCTGAAGGAGAGGAGGAGAGGAGGAGAGAAGGAGAGGAGGAGAGGAGGAGAGGAGGAGAGAAGGAGAGAAGGAGAGAAGGAGAGAAGGAGAGGAGCCCACCCTCTAACACCTGAGCTGCAGGAATGTGAGGACACGGAGTAAACTATACCAGAATCATTTACTGTCGGATCAAGTCCTAAATCTTTCTTTCATCACAGAAGTTCAACATCAACAAGGACAAATATTAAGATATACAAGAAACATTTAACATAACATGAAAATGACTGAGAAATAACATGTTAGAGACACTCTGACGAACATTAGATCTGTGTTTAACTGTTTGAATTGGAATTGTATTCAATTTGAGGATTGACTGGTGCCCAAAGGAGCGCTTCCGTGGTGTACAATGACTAAGTACATTTACTGTACTTAACTACACATTTAAGGGACTTGTACTTCAGTATTTATATATTTTAATACTTCGTAGACTTCTATTAATATCTTGAAATAAATGCAAGGTGCCATTTTGATGCACCGAACAAATCTCCTTTAACCTGTTGAGCCCCGAGCCTGTTTTTCAGGCCTCAGGCTCGAAAATGACATTCCCAGAACAAATGACTATATCTTCCCTTCTAAAAGGGGTAAATTAATAATCTTTTTTCTCAAAGCAACATTGGATTAACCTTGAGCAGCGTCTTCATTCCCTTGAACACAACTTTTGATCACAAAACAGCAAAGGTAAGACGTCATTATTGTTATGGTTTTAAAAATGGATGTTGTTTTCTTGCTCTGTTCTGGCTGCTAGCTCAGTGAGTTCTGGCCGTGCAGTGATGAGACGTATACCATGGGCGTAGAAAGCATCCTCAATGTGGGTGGGACAATTTGACGGGGGGTGTGGGCAGGTGGTGGATCTCACCTCCTCTTGGGGAGGCTTACTTCCCCGGGAAGATTTTATTTTAAATGTTGAAGTTAAATGGATCTATCTGGTGCACTTTTACCTCATTCACACCAACCGGTTCAAGCTCCGTGCTAGAGCTTTTCAGGTTCAGAACCGGTTCTTCGGTTTAGCTCCGGCTCTTTTCACACCGCCCAGAGTCCGACTGGTGCTGCGTCATTGCGTCATCGTTTGCGTCATGACGTAACCGTTTGCGTGCCTGCTTCATAAAGCCAAACCGCGCGGAAACCCCTCACAGCTCACACCGACAACAACAACAATGGCCGATTGTGTTGAAGGGCTACTCGTTTTGGTTTTGCTCTGTCGAAACGAAATGGAAGACCAGTAGGTAGCTGGTCTCTTCAGTGGACCACTGCTGCTTGTTAAGTTTCTCCATCGTTGTGTACAAACTGGATAAAACTTGGGCTTTTTGTTGTTGTTCAGGAGTTGATCCCGCCCCTCCCCCTGCCCCTGCCCCCGCCCCCGCCTCGACGTAAGCGTGACGTATGCGGTGCTTTTGCTCTAGCCGGACAATTTTTTGGTGCTTGAAACGAACCGGATTCCGGAGCTAAGAGGCTGCTCCGCTGCGGTGTGAACAGGAACACCCGGTGCTTTTCAAGCTCCAGCTCCGAACCGGCCCTGAAACACCGTTGGTGTGAATGAGGTATTAGAGAGCAAAGTTAGGGACTAAATCTATGGATACATCTCTCAACAACACGCATATGAAACAGTACTGTTTAAAACAGACTTACTTTTTCTTTATGCATATTTTACTAATCACTCCCCTTTTAAACTGTATTTTTGTTTTACTGTCCTATAGTATGAGTTGGAATTATTTCATATACCTGTTATTCTCTTGTTTTTTTATAATGATCATATAAAAGGTGTGCCTTGGAAATACTTGTTTACATGAGATAACTTAGACTAAAGTCAACGATCTAAACACTCAGAGAGTCCTTTACCTCCCTGAGCTGACAAGAGAGAGCTCTCCTCCTCCTTGTTGTAGAAACAACTCCTTATGTACGTTAGCGCTCTCTCGTTCTCTCTCTCTCTCGCTCACACAAAATGCGCTCGTCGTGCCACACACAGCCAAGCTATGACACACACAAAGACCCAGAATAACTTTTAATGCTGTATCCTATTATTTTTGATGGCTTTATTGTATGATATGACAGATGAACAGATCGCCACTGGGCTTACAACTAAAGACACAGCTACGCAAAAAACGCAGCATGTGTACGGCTCGTGTGCACGGCTCGTGTGCACGGCTCGTGTGCACGGCTCGTGTGTCCGGCTCTGAGAATCTGCCTTGGTACCAAGTAGCATTGAAAACATGGTACGGAGTTTCATTGATTTGGGCGTTCTCACAATAAGCAAGTGGAATGGATTTGATAATGAAGCACTGACAGCGCTCTACAGAGAGCGGCGAGTGGATAGACCGATGCACGGACTTTCCACCTGGTAAAAGTGGGGGGG
>NW_022987601.1:503513-518513 GCF_902827165.1 Trematomus bernacchii
ATTTTCTGTGACTGCAGGTGTTAAACTCTGCAGATTCTCCAGGTGATTAAAGAGGAATATTTCTGAATAAAACATGTTTTTCTCTCTGTCTCGGCGCTCCGTTAGCTCCTAGCTCCGAGTGTTTTTCTACCTGAGAGCCTTCAGAGGGGGTTTCGCAGCAAATCCCACAAACAGGAGCGTCCCGGGGAAATGAAGCCGCTTCATGAATATTCTGCGTGGGTCTTTCCAACAAGTTTTTCTTATTTTCTAATTGACGGAAAGTTCAGACAATCATTTATTTATGGGTTTCTGCGGCCTCGGTGGAGCAGAAACCCGGAGACCTTGTAAAGATCGCTGCGAACATCTTCTGCCGAGGATTTGTTTCGCCTCGCCTCGGATAATCACAATGGAGCCTATTAGTGCTTGACATTTTTATCCGGCAGCAAATACTTCACATCTTTTCCTCGGCGGGGGCTAACGTTAGCGGATAGCTCGGGTTTTCCTCACGGACCCACCTGGAATCCGATACCTGAGTCCAGCGCATTGATTTCATGTCAGCAGGAGTTTCTGCAGAGGTTTAGGGGGGGAAGGGTGAGAGAAATCTTAATTAAGAGGGAGGGGGATTTACTGACCGAGAGCCGCTCGATGCATCACATGAAGAGGAAGAAGGAGAGGAAGAAGAGTGACAGGCGGAGCTGCAGCTGAACTCATTACAGAGAATTACTCCGCTCACAAAACACTCCTCCGTCTAATCGCACAATTTAAAACCTGCAGGTGGTCCGGCCGCCGGCAGTCAGTCAGTCACACACACACACACGCACGCACGCACGCATACACACACACACACACACACACACACACACACACACACACACACACACACACACACACACACACAAACACTCACACACACACACACACACACACACACACACACACACACACACACAGTAATAACAAACACATGAGACTTCACACAGGACTGAAGCGATGCATTCCAGTGTAAATCAGACTGCCGTAATGTAGTAATTTAACTGTAGGAGTTTCCTGACGATGATATTAATGTCTCCTCACAGTTTTTGGGCTTTTTCTTTTCAGTTTGCAGCTGCAGAAATGAAAAAAAGATGCAAATAAAATCCATACAAAAAAGAAAGCTGCAAAAGTGGACGGACTGAACACCGCCGTCACTCTCTCTCGCATCAGGAAGGAAGCGGTGCGTTTAAGATAAGATATACTTCATTAATCAGAATTTGGGGAATTGGGATTGTCTCCTCCCATTTCTGGTCTCTTTGTCGTCTAAAGAGCTTCTTCATGATGTGTTATTAGTCTCAGAAGTGTTTTATTCGTGGCGTTACGGCAGCAGAGGCAACGTGCAGGTACAAGGCAAAAAGACAAATAGTAAAAAGAAAGTCACTTTAATATGAATCAAAACAAATAAGTGCACCACAGTAAATCTCTCAGAGTTTCTGTCTTATTTGTTTGATTTTGTTTTTGCAGAACAGCCGGAGACAATAACATTTAAAAATGGACATGCAAAGCTCCAACGAGATCTCAATTTCTAGACTCATTAAATTACAGAATATAGTTATTTACCTAAAAGAATTACGTTATAATAATTATTGTGATATAAATGTCTCCTCTCACATTCTGTCTTTATTTTGCATCGCTCTGCGGCTGCAGAAATGCAAAACAGAAAACACAAAGGACAAGTATTTAAATCTCTTTCTATTTAAAATGTTAAAACAGGAACATGATTTAATGAAATAGAAACAGGTGAATAATCAGCGGTGCATCGGGGGTGCGCTCCCCCCCTGAAGGAGTTAAACTCGGTTAAATTATTTTCCCCGTCTGCAGGAACAATGGGATCGCCTGCGGCTGCTAAACTCTGGCCTTTTGTCCCTGCAGGCCACCGTACCCCACTCAACCTTTACTAATGAAGCTTTAGCCTCAAATTACACCTGAACGCATCGACTATTATCAAATAGTGTCCGAGAGCTGATACATATTCAACGTGAGGGACGCAACAATAGCAGTAAATCATACACTATAATACAAAAAGAAATGTTAGACATACGGAGGTCCTCAGAGGAAAGTAAGAACATTTAAATTCTGATGTTTATGTCTTTTATCTGCCGTGTTTATGGCTGGAAAGCAGCTGCAAATCAAGCTGTTTACACGATGATGTCTTTACTTATATTTCGTTTTAAAATAATTACTGTTATATGTGCAGAAACACGTTTTACCTCTACGAGCAAATCCTTAATTTGTGGATTTTAAGGGAATTTAGAAACGTTAAAACAGTTCAATAAGAATAATAAAACATGTATTTATTAGACTTCAGAAGAAGGTGTTTCACACGCAATAAAGAACAGGTGTAGATTTCAAATGAAAAGTCTGAGGAGGCTTTTCATTTGAGAAAAACATCGGGTTTTAAAGATTAATATGATTAAATGAAACCCAGCAGGTGATGCAGAAAAACTCAAGACTTCACTTTTATTCTCAGCAACATTTCAGAACATTTTACAATGTGCCTAACCTGTACTTTAATTAAATCAGAACAGGACTAATAAGGCCTTCAGTCCACCAGAGAAAACTAAGAAATGAACGAGTCGTTGCGGCTTAATTTAAAATATCAGAAAGAGACCTGGAGCCTAGAATACACTTGACAGTTGAACAAAACACGACTAACAAGGCCTTCAATCCACCTCCACGTCTTATAGTCACTGGAAACCTACAGACATGTATATTTTGTTTTACAGAAATTGCTAAAACATCTTGAATCTCAGTGACCAGTAAACCCAGACTGAGCTTCTTCAGAAACTGAGAGACATTTATCTCCGGCAACATCTCAAAACTTCTGCTCATAATCTGCTGATTGTTGCAGGAGCACAGAAGATGCAAAAAGATGCAGAAAGATCAGAATAACTGCAATAAAACTCTATTCTATTAATCTACTTATTTATATAAATAGTTATCACCGCAATAAACCGTATTTAATTTCGTCTTAATGCACATTATTTAATTTCATATTCTGATCTTGCACTTATCATATTCTATTGACATTTAAAAGCAAAGGAACATGAATGAAAGTGACAGTGTGAGATACACACATCTGAAGTGTTGAGCTCTGACTCTCAATCACCGCTCACTTTTGAGCAGAAATACTTTCCTATCACCTCCCTTTCTTTCTACTTTCTCTCTTAACTTGTCCTTTAGTTATTTAAGTGTTTCCTGCTGAACGAACCCCCTTTGGAACATTATAATCTGACCCCATGGTACCTTTTAGTTTTCGTCAAAACTATTCCTCTTTTCTTTAAATGCACATTAGTTAAGTTTAAATTGCAGTATTTTATTTCTTTTATGTCTGTATTTTATTATATATGTTGCATTGTTGGAGGAGCTCAGGTCAGAAGAATTTCATTTCTGTATCTTCTTCAGAAACTAAGAAACATTTACAGCTTGGGACACTCTGCAAAACATTTAGAAACGGAGCACCTTGGTTCCCCTGCATCGTTTTGAAGCTCGGCTGGATGAGGTGCTACTTGATGCTCCTGGTACCCGTCTTTGTGAATCAGTTTGTACCCGGTCATTATGCTGTATGACGTCCTTTTTGTTTTCTGTTGTTGTTGTGTTTACATGTGTAACCAACGTGCTGCAGGACTCCCTCCTTGATCTCAATGGGATTTCACCTGGATAAATAAAGGCTACAAACAAACAAACAAAAACATGTATCTTCGGCAACATTAACAACAAATCGCTCATAATTTGCATATTGTTGCAGACCGTGCAAAAAAGCAAAGTTGCATAAAGATCCAAATAACTGCAATAAAATACAAATTAAACTGCATTAATAAAAACCAGATGATTTCAAATGTGATCCTGAGGTGTGTCAGGTGACAGGTGAGTCAGGTGACAGGTGTGTCAGGTGACAGGTGAGTCGGTGGTTTTTGGGAAGAACTAATGTTGTCTAAAGATATTTATCTATAGGAGCTCCTTCATGATGTGATGTGAGTGTCAGAAGCCCCTTACTCGTGGCGTTTCAGCAGCAGAGGTGAAGTGCACGTACAAGGCAAACAGAGTGGAGTAAAAAGAGCCATGCACACTTTAATATGAAGATTTATGAAGGGAAGCGGCTGCACGGAGCCTTTTCTGTTTTATTATATTCCTGGTGGCTGGGAACTGGACACAGGAAGCGGAGCGGACATCTGGAAGACATTCAGAGAGAGAGTGAAATATGAAAAGTGAAGCGCGGCGACCTTCAGCAGCTGGAGGTCAAACGAGAGAGACAAACACTTAGAGACATTTTACTCTCACTGAGAACAGCAATAAATAAAAAACCTGCAGCCGGGGTCACGACCTCAGGACGGGACTGTACCGAGTACTTATACTGTACTTTTTGAGGTACTTGTACTTTACTTCAGTATTTCCAGAGCTGGGAAGTACTGGAGTACAAATATTTTGTTACTGTACTTAAGTACATTTTTCTGGTATCAGTACTTTACTCCACTACTTATTTTTCTGACGACTTTTTACTTTGACTTCTTACATTTTGAACACAAATACCTGTACTTTCTACTTCTTACATTTTGAACACAAATACCTGTACTTTCTACTTCTTACATGCTGAACCCAAATACCTGTACTTTCTACTTCTTACATGTTGAACACAAATACCTGTACTTTCTACTTCTTACATGTTGAACCCAAATACCTGTACTTTCTACTTCTTACATTTTGAACACAAATACCTGTACTTTCTACTTCTTACATTTTGAACACAAATACCTGTACTTTCTACTTCTTACATTTTGAACACAAACACCTGTACTTTCTACTTCTTCCATGTTGAACACAAATACCTGTACTTTCTACTTCTTCCATGTTGAACACAAATACCTGTACTTTCTACTTCTTCCATGTTGAACACAAATACCTGTACTTTCTACTTCTTCCATGTTGAACACAAATACCTGTACTTTCTACTTCTTACATGTTGAACACAAATACCTGTACTTTCTACTTCTTACATGTTGAACCCAAATACCTGTACTTTCTACTTCTCACATTTCCCAAACAGGCTGGTTCCTTTAGTTTGAATGTGTGTTTGGTGGCGTGATCATTATTATTTAGAGTCATTGCGTGCCTATTGATTTGAACACGATCCGTGTATCCATCATTTCCTGGTCTTCTCTAAAGAAGAGGGACCAATGAAAACGTTGTCATGTTGCCGTTGTTCAGCATGGAAACATTCATTAGCTAACAATGACATTATTGTTCTATTAATATAAAGGGAGGTCAGGTACTCTTTAAAACAGCTGCTAGTTATGGGTACTTTTTACTGAAGTACATTTCAAAGCCCTCTTTACTTTTACTTGAGTAAAGAAGTTTAGTCAGTACTTCTACTTTCACCAGAGTATTTTTAAACACGAGTATCTGTACTTCTACTTGAGTAAAGGATGTGTGTACTTTTGCCATCTCTGACTATTTCCATGTTAGGCTACTTTGTACTTCTACTCCATTACAGTTCAGAGGTACATGGAGTACTTTTACTCCACTACATGTATTTAATCCCTTTAGTTACTTTACAGATGTGGATGAATGATGTGAAATATAATCAAGTGTTAAATCAGTACTTTTACTTTTACTTGAGGAGCATTTTGAAAGCAGTACTTTTACTCCTGAACACCAGCAGGATTATATACATGTATTGCGCTCCAGATGAATCTTAAAATGAAACTAGCAGCAGTTTGATCGACGGAGCGCACAAAGAAAACTTCCAGGAAATTAACAAAAAATGTAGAAAATGTCCGTCTATAATCCCTGCATGTTCTCAACCTCCTGCAGCGTCTAAGATATCCGTAAACTGAAAAAGATCCTCTGTCTCACAGCCCCAGGAAGCATGTAATGACATTACTCTAATATCAACATCACATCTGTTTATTCATACGAGTGTTTTCTTATTATTTCTACATGTAGAGCTGCTTGTCAGACGATGTAAACGCTCTTGATATTGGAAATGTGTTTTTCTTCTACGAGGCGGAGGAGCCTTCGGGGGAAACGGAGATTTATCTTCTCAGAAAACAGAAACTTCTCAGAAACACAGAAGGAGGGGAGGGTCTTTTGGGGATTCGACCCCTCGAGGGGTTTCGTCTGTCTCTCCTGTAAAGTGTCAGATTTTTTGATGTTATTGTGTTCCTCATTTCTTCTTCGCCTCCCGGTTCATGTTCGTGTTCCCCGGTGACGTTGGATATTAAAGCGGTGATGAAACAGCCGACAACGAGCTGTTAACCTCCATCTTCCTTCATCTTCCTCCTCCTCCTCTTCCTCTGCAGGCTTCCACTAATTATCCTCCACACGGCAAATTAAAGGCGAACAGGTTGATCCCCACTACACGCCGAATGGGTTTTTAATTACTGATTATGATTATGTGTTGAACCAGAAACACCCTGAATACCTTCAGACAAAGAGCAGGGCTTCATTTAAAGCAACACATATATTGTGTTGAGGGATTTCTACATTTCAGAGGATTACAGCCTCTCTTTCTGCGGACCTGTTAGTGATCACAGGAAACACCGGAGACTCAAAAACATGCACACAATATTCCTGTTTTTGCCCTTTATTTAAAAACAAAAATCATAAATGTTTGTTTGCCACCGAATACTTCATACCCCCCTCTTTGTGACCAGATACGGTACGCAACATGTGGAAGAATTCTGATCAGATTAGTAAACATTGCAAAAGTATTGCTCATGTTTTCATCAAGCGGAGCTATGCTGCCTTAGCTCCGTTAGCTCCATTTGCTCTGTTAGCTCTGTTAGCTCTGTTAGCTCTGTTAGCTACCTTAGCCCTCTTAGCTCCCTTAGCTCCATGAGCTACGTTAGCTACGTTAGCTCTATTAGCTCCGTTAGCTCAAATAGCTCAAATAGCTCCGTTAGCTCAATTAGCTCCGTTAGCTCCGTAATCTCCGTTAGCTCTATTAGCTCCGTTAGCTCCATTATCTCTGTTTGCTCCGTAAGCTCCATTAGCTCCATTAGCTCCATTAGCTCCATTAGCTCTGTTAGCTGTATTAGCTCCGTAAGCTCCATTAGCTCCATTAGCTCCATTAGCTCTGTTAGCTCCGTTAGCTCCATTAGCTCCATTAGCTCTGTTAGCTGTATTAGCTCCGTAAGCTCCATTAGCTCCATTAGCTCCATTAGCTCTGTTAGCTCCATTAGCTCCATTAGCTCTGTTAGCTCCATTCGCTCCATTAGCTTTGTTAGCTCCGTTAACTCCATTAGCTCCATTAGCTCCATTAGCTCCATTAGCTCCGTTAGCTCCATTAGCTCCATTAGCTCCGTTAGCTCAGTTAGCTCCATTAGCTCCATTAGCTCCATTAGCTCCGTTAGCTCCATTAGCTCCATTAGCTCCGTTAGCTCCATTAGCTCCGTAGCTCTATTAGCTCAGTTAGCTTCGTTAGCTCCATTAGCTCCGTTAGCCCCGTTAATTTGTGGATAATTGTGCATGCAATAACCAGATTTATTTTACTGCTAACTGTGAGGATTAAACCTTCTTTTCATGAAGGCTGTGGCTCCATTTCTTTGGCAAGTTAAATTCCAGTTTTTTATTTATATATTTAGGAGGTGCTAATGTTGTGCTAAGTCTTCAGGATTCATAACAACTCTGCAGAATCACACTACGTCTATTGCTAATTCTCTGTATTATGGATTATTGGATTGAAAGATGGTACTGAATAGGCCTACTACTGAAAGGGAGATGCAGTGTTTCCTTCAGAGGCCATTGTCACATTGTCACATTTTCTCTTTATACTTTTCTAATGCAGGACCCTCAAACTGCATATTTAAAAAGGAGTTGTCGCGGCCCCTTAAAATCACGAACATGCCCCCTCTGGATCTTTACTGACCCCCAGGATTGTGGGGCCCCTTCTTTAGAGAGAGAAAGGGGCCCTGAGGCCCCCGAGGAAGTGTTTGAGTTGTTTTAGTTGAACCTGGAATTGACAGAGGAGTTCAGGAGCAAATCTCTCTGCAGGACGTCTGAGCGTTTCTCAAATCATAATATGTGAATAACTTGCTTTATATCTGTTACTGTACGTTTTGTAATTCAACATATACTTTTTTTTTTACTTGTGCTTTCATGCTGCTGCAACACAAACATTTCCCAAATTGGGATCAATAAAGTCCTTCTTCTCTTATCTTATCTCTTCTCTTAGCTATTTAAATGCAATTGTTTTTAGCGATGAATGAGTACTTGTTTGTATTTTAATGTGTGCCGAACTGGTGTGTGTTCCTGCAGACAGAGGGAGGTTTGATCCCAGAGGAAGATGATGAGGAGGGGGTTACCACAGAAACCACTACATGCTGGGGTCACATGACTCAACACGGAGGAATACGAGGGGGAAGGGAACCTTTGACCCGGGTTAATGCCCTGCTCAGAATTCAGTTTATTGCAAAGAAGATTTAGACGTAAAATTAATTTGCATCGGTGTTTCAGTGCATTAGCAGAACACAAGAAGTACAACATGAGAGCAAATAGTTATAGACATTAATTAGTATTAAAAAGGCATTTAAAATGGTTTAATGTAAAAATAAGAGAACAGACTTCTGAGATTTTAAAAAAGTACAAAAAAAAAGTGTTCAGAAAAAAAGATCTGAAACAAATTTAGATTTCTTTTTCAGATTTCTGAATAACGTCAGATCTTAATTTTCTTTCTTCCACATGTGGCCCTCATCGTCTTCCAAACACAACTGAGGAAGTGGAAATATGATATATATGTTCTAATAAATTAATATAATCCAAAATAATAAATGTAATAAAACATATCGATTTAATTTTTTCAGCACGACACATTTCAAATCTCCACTGGAGTTTAACATGAAGTGGGAAGAGCCATTACAAAACAGCAGAAGTTTTTAACGAAGCAGAAGAAGGACATTTCCGCTGTGTGTGTGTGTGTGTGTGTGTGTGTGTGTGTGTGTGTGTGTGTGTGTGTGTGTGTGTGTGTATGTCGGGGGATGTAACCTTACATTAACCCCGCTGTGGAGCTTCAGAGGAAGAGGAGCGCTGCAGCCGTGGAGAGAGAACCAGAATAAAACCCTTTTCACAAAAAGAGAAACTGCATGTGTGAATAAAGGTCAGCTGTCAACACACACACACACACACACACACACACACACACACACACACACACACACACACACACACACACACACACACACACACACACACACACACACACACACACACACACACACACACACACACACACACACACACACACACACACACACACGTGCGCTGGTCCGGCGGGATGTGAGCATGTGCAGATGGATTTCCTGCATCAGATGCCGACTTGCTGTCGTGGTGCATACATACAAGTAAAACAAAGATTAAGAACACAGATAGAAAACAATTAGAAGAAAACTATATAACATAATGTGCAGTAATGAAAGACAAAATACATGATGTTATGTGCATTGATGAATTAATAACGTCAAATTAATTCAGTCAATTAAAGCTTAACACATTTCTAACAAATCTTAATTCATAAAAAAATAACATATTTGCTTACAAGCTTGAAATATCGCCTTCTTATTTCCCCTTATTATGAGCAAACTGAGGAATGAGCTGCCAACAGTATAGGAATAATTGACCTACATTTGATTGATTTTATTAACTTATAGCTTAACTTGTGAGGCGATATACCTCACCTCTGGTTTTCTGTGTGGCTCTCAGTGAACCTGTTTTACTGAAGTACTCGCTTGTTTTCAGTGTTAAAAATGCATTTATAGTGCGTTTTATAGCTAGTCATTCCCATCTCCATCTAACATCACACTCTTGTAATTTAATGAGGTAAAGTGCATTTTATTTGGGATGCTTATTGATGTTTAGAGATTCAGCTTCACCTGATTGTTAGAAAATGATCATGTGCAATCATTACACGGGTATAAGATGAGATGAGAAGATCGGACTTTATTTATCCCGAAGGAAATTGTTGTGCCAGAATTATAAAAATACAATAAACACAATATATATACGAACAATTATGAATCATCCCCGTGTTGTACGTGCTGTGTTGATTTAAAATATTGAGAGGTTTCGGATAACCCGTGTGTGTGTGTGTGTGTGTGTGTGTGTGTGTGTGTGTGTGTGTGTGTGTGTGTGTGTGTGTGTGTGTGTGTGTGTGTGGGTGGGTGTGTGTGGGTGTCTGTGTGTGTGTGTGTGTGTGTGTGTGTGTGTGTGTGTGTGTGTGTGTGTGTGTGTGTGTGTGTGTGTGTGTGTGTGTGTGTGTGTGTGTGTGTGTGTGTGTGTGTGTATTAACAAAGGTACTGGTAAATAATGTATATGTTATTTGTCACAGTATAGTCTAACTTATTCTAGATATTCTATATTTATAGTTCTACTGTTTTAATGTATAAATTCACTGTTTAATACAATGTGGTTTCTGATAACCTGTGTGTGTGTGTGTGTGTGTGTGTGTGTGTGTGTGTGTGTGTGTGTGTGTGTGTGTGTGTGTGTGTGTGTGTGTGTGTGTGTGTGTGTGTGAGAGGCAGTAATCACGTCTAAGTGGCTAACATGCACACAGATCATTATTACACGCTGTTATTGGCGCACAGCGAGGCGGCACACACACAATTACCCCGACACACGATGTGGATAATAACAACAGAGAGAGTGAGAGTGAGAGGATCTGATTAACGCCGTCATTATCTGATTATCTTCCTGCAGCGTGTGATTCTGAATCCGACTCCACTTCACCAGCAGGTTAAACACGGCTAATAACGGCTCTCTGACCTTGTGGTTTTTGATCGTTTCCATATTGTTCAGCTGCAGCAGGAATCAGGACCCTGAAGGCAGCATCTCCCTGGCCCAATGGGATGTGATTTTATGATTTCTTCAGAAAATAATCACAAAAGTTTATGATTCTTACATTTTTTGGTGGATAATCTCCACATATTAACACGACTTTATGATGTTACGTAACCATGATTTCTGAAGTAAGAAGCTAACCTTTTCTCTGTTATTGCATTTAGTCGCTATTGTCCTTCTGCAGCCACCGTACATAAATGTAAGGGTCCACATTGCATCCTCAATATAATGGTTATTAAAACCAAGCTGAACGTTAAAAGTGGACTCGTTACTTGTGAACATCCAATTTTAAATAATTAATATCATCACCTCCAGAACGTTTTTATAATTGACATGTTAATGACATAATAATAATAATAGATTTATTTTGTAAGCGCTTTTACAGGTGCTTAAAGTCGCTTTACAGAGATGGTGAAAAGAAAAGAACAACACATAAATATAGTTAAAGTCAAATGAAAATCAAGCAATACAAAAACAATCACACATTAAAAGCCAGATTGAAGAGGTGAGCTTTTGTAAACTCGTCATAAGAACTCGTAATAAGAAAATAACCTGTGAAAAGATCAAATGAACTCGACATGAAAAACTGGTAAAAACATGTTGGCTCTTTTGGGCTTCCGTACTTTAAGTAAGTGATAATGTGCAGCGAGGCGGTCATTAAACGCGTCGGGATCCTGATCTGCCACAGCGAGGCGGTCATTATGGGTAAAAGAACACCCGACAGGCATGAAGGGTGTTCCCCATAATGACCGCCTCGCTGCACATTATCCCGCTTATCACACGGCCACATTCTCAACCAAGTAACGACATGACTCCAAATATTAATTGAAATGCTTTTATAGATTTAGAAAATGTTTTTATTGATTTAAAAAATAGTAGGCTATTATTGATTTAAAATGACATGCATCCGCTAAGAAAAATTGTCCGTTGTTACCATTACGTAACAACGGCCGGAACTGCTTCGATAGCGTTTTTGAGGAGCTTTTTTATTACAGGTTTGAAAACATCGTTGCTCGCTTTAAAAGTAGCACAATTCATTATGTCAAACATTGGAAAGTATCTAGATACCCCTGCCCTAATGCCAAAGGAACTGCACACTGAATATGTTTTGCCGTTTGATGTCTATGTCTGGACCGTTGCGTAAAAAGGAGGGTTTCTGCCCCATTACTTCTCCGCTGTTTTCTTGTCCCAGTTTGAAAACTGTGTACAGTTCAATCGACCGGACTTCTTTCTGCAGATGTGAGCGTCCTTAACAACGGTCAATAAATCCTTGACAGCGGTCTGTACTACTGGATTAACAATGTGTCACATGTTCTGAATTGACCAATCAGAATCGAGTATTCAACTAAGCCATGTAATAATAATGTTTAACAAACTTCACTTTGAACCAAACATGGATGTTAACGAGAGGAGAGATTTATAATTAATGAAATCTCTTGTGATTAACTGCTGATAATCCTAAATAAAAACATCCAGTGTAAATAAAAGGAACCAGAAAAAAGTTATATTATACATTTTAAGAATTTTTATTTATTTTAAATGTTGTAGTTATTTTCTTTTCTCTTGTAGTTTCTAAGTCTTTGAGAAATACAGGAAACCTAATTTCCAAATAAAGATTGCTTTTCGCTCAAATAACGATATATTTAATTACTTTTATTTCTTGTGATCATAATAAGGTTGTTACCAGTTTATATATATATATATATGTATATATATGTTTATTTTAAATGACCTTTGAAAAACTCAATATAATGGTTATTAAACCAAATTGAACGTGGACTCGTTACCTGTGAACCTCCAACAATGTTAATTATTTTGATTATAAATAAATACTATCATCACCTCCAGAGTGTGTTTCTAACCTCAGGTACACAACATGTTAATAACATAAGAAAATATCCTGAGAAATTAGATAAAATGAACTCGTCATCACATGAAAAACTGAGTAAAACATGTTATAATCTTGGCCCTTTTGGGCTTCCGTACTTTAATTATGTTATATACCTTTTTACATTAAACAAACTTAACTTTGAACCAGACATGGATGCTAACGAGCTCCGTTAGCTCCGTTAGCTCCCTTCACTCCGTTAGCTCCGTTAGCTCCCTTAGTTCTATTAGCTCAAATAGCTCAAATAGCTCTGTTAGCTCTCTTAGCTCCGTTAGCTACCTTAGACCTCTTATCTCCCTTAGCTCCATTAGTTCAAATAGATCCCTTAGCTCTGTTAGCTCTGTTAGCTCTGTTAGCTCTATTAGCTCCGTTAGCTCTATTAACTCCGTTAGCTCTGTTAGCTCCGTTAGCTCCCTTAGCTCTGTTAGTTCAAATAGATCCCTTAGCTCTGTTAGCTCTGTTAGCTCTATTAGCTCCGTTAGCTCCGTTAGCTCCCTTAGCTCTATTAGCTCCCTTAGCTCCCTTAGCTCCCTGAGCTCCGTATTAGCTATATTAGCTCCCTTAGCTCTATTAGCTCCCTTAGCTCCCTTAGCTCCCTGAGCTACGTATTAGCTCTATTAGCTCCGTTAGCTCCGTTAGCTCTATTAGCTCCGTTAGCTCTATTAGCTCCGTTAGCTCTATTAGCTCCGTTAGCTCCGTTAGCTCCGTTAGCTCTATTAGCTCCGTTAGCTCTATTAGCTCTGTTAGCTCTATTAGCTCCGTTAGCTCCGTTAGCTCTATTAGCTCCGTTAGCTCCGTTAGCTCTATTAGCTCTGTTAGCTCTATTAGCTCCGTTAGCTCCGTTAGCTCTATTAGCTCCGTTAGCTCCGTTAGCTCTATTAGCTCTGTTAGCTCTATTAGCTCCGTTAGCTCCGTTAGCTCTATTAGCTCCGTTAGCTCTATTAGCTCTATTAGCTCCATTAGCTCTATTAGCTCCGTTAGCTCTATTAGTTCCGTTAGCTCTTCTTTAGAGAAAGAAAGGAGCCCTTAGGCCCCACATGACATAACATGAACTCATCATCACATGAAAAACTAGTAAAACATGTTATAATCTTGGCCCTTTTGGGCTTCCGTACTTTAATTCTGTTATATACCTTATTCAATTAAACAAACTTAACTTTGAACCAAACATGGATGCTAACGAGAGGAGAGATTTATAATTAAAGAAATATGTTTCTCCTGTGATTAACTGATAATCCTAAATAAAAACATCCATTGTAGGAAATAAAGGAAACAGAAACAACAATGTTTGCAATTTGGCCGCTTAGGGCTTCCATACCTCCATCAAAAGTCAAATTCATAATTTTCCACAAACTGAAACTTAAAGAACGTCATTTTAAATCCAACATGAGAGTATATTATGGGATAGATGTCTTATAAATGGCATGTATTTCCCCTCGGTGAGGAACTCAGAGTTATTGACGGGCAGTGTGTGTCCGCAGCTCATTAGTATGTGAGGCCGAGCGCTCTGATTGGACATCTGTCAATACAGGAATTAACGTGTTGGACAGCTCACACTCTGAGTGATTGACAGCTGGATTACAGACTCTAAATCCCCCCCGATAAGACCCGCCCCCCCCCGGGTCTGAGTGATTGACAGGTGGGACTGGAGGAATATCCTGATGCTGAACTACGATTTTATTTTCCTCCCGTAAGACTGTAAACACACACTCAGTTCAGAGAAGAGGAGAAAAACACTTCATTAAATCACTTTTATAGAGAAACCACTTCACGAGAAGCACGTTTAAAACAACACGTAGAAAATCAGACAAGCCACCAATATTAATACGCTTCAAGTTAAAGAGGCATCAAAAACATCAGAGTAAAATCACTGAGAAGACTGGAAGACACGAGGAAATGTGACCTTCTTTATATTGAATATAAGCAAGAAGTGAGGAAACAAATCTAACACAAATACTTTGATCCATTCATAAAAAAATGTGAATGTGAAAGTTTTAGACATCTGATCACATGACAGGTTTTTAACTATCTCGGTTTAATTTAAATTGAGTTTCACGTGGGGTGTAAGGGTGTATTAATACACAAGAGTATTGCAATATTCTGTTTTGTATGAATTCCATCACAAACACTTGATTTATTTAAATAATCAGAAGAAATAGAAATGGGTTAATTGCCAATTAGTTTAAAACATATGAGTAATTTAATTTGGTGTTTTTGGTGCAGATTTAACAAACAATAGCTAGCGAATGTTATCCATCTATCTATCTATC
>NW_022987601.1:521013-571013 GCF_902827165.1 Trematomus bernacchii
ATTCTAAATATGACATTATTTAACGTATGAAAACATGTATTTCTCAGCTGCTGGTCTGATACGGAGGCGTTGTTGTGCCCTGTCGGCTGTTTGGCTTGTTTTCAGCGAATTAAGAAGACTAAATATGAGGCTAAACAATTTGCGGAGACGGATGTTTTCCCGGCGCAGCTCCTGGCAGGAGGCGAACTCACAGCGTCCTCCAACACGTTAACTTCACATGACCTCAATCCTCCTGCCTCTCTCCCAAGGTTTGATGATTTATCAGCTGATTAGTCAGCTGTGATCTCCTGGACTCCGCTAACGGCCGCCGCTAACGACCGGCCACCAGAAAATTGGTTAATTGGGCGATAGAGACGCCGGGACCAGTCCAGCAGAGAGCAGCTTTGTCCTATTTCTGTGTTTATATATCTTATACACCATTATACCATTATAAACCAATGTTCAGACTGATTAATACATGTTGTTGTAGCTTTAAGCAGTTAAGGATGGATTAGTTTAGGGTATTTAGTCAGTGATGGTGTTTTTAGCTTGTAAATGTTCCTGGAAAATACATGACAAACGTTTCAATTAGCTGACACCTGTCCAGATCGTCAATACATGCAAATAACATGCAGATATAAAGTCAGAACAGCAGGAATACTGCAGGTTAATTAGTGAGAATAAGTACATTTTTGTTAGTTATCAACAGTCAGTGTACCTTCGTACCAGTGAACAGAAAAGCGACTGAACTGCTTTCTTTGCTTTTGCTTTTTAGGCCCAATTCCAAACCGACCCCTCTGCACTTCCCTCTCTTCTACATTATATCTATGTTACTTATAATGATGATTTAACATAGATATAATATAAAATAAGAAATGACTTTGAGCACATCTGAAAAGGATGTTATACCCAGGTATTAAACCTCAGACCCTCGTATTTAAACTAATGCATATGTGTCTGCAGTGAATTTGCACCTTTACATACACCACAAGCGCAGCGTTAGCAGATGTACTTTCAGTTCCTCTGATAAACAAGTGTTTTTAACAATTTCTTTGAGTTGCTATAATATTTGTTTCTCTTCCAAGAGTCCAAGTCCAACTTGTATTTGGAATATTTGCGTCAAGTGTACACAGTACCATCAGAAACACAACAATCATCACATGCTAAATAAATACCTTCCCCAGTTTTCCTCCATCTTTAGTTCCCAGTCCAGTTCCTCTAAGGGGTTTGTATGATAAAACACAAACAGCAGATTGTTAGGAGAGAAAGTGTTAGCCCACATGTTGAATTTGTAATGAATTACATCTGGGTGGCTTTGGCTTGATGAGTAAAGGGAGCGCCCGCCAATCTGAGGGTCAGCGGTTTGATCCCCGACGTGGGAAAAGCGAAGGTTAAAGTGAGAGGCGAAATGACTGGATATGATACCAGAATGGAAATGTGTGTGTGTGTGTGTGTGTGTGTGTGTGTGTGTGTGTGTGTGTGTGCAGAGAAGACGAGTCAGTGATTAAATATCCACATGTTGCACTGAGTCCATCCTCAGTCCAACATCTCATTCAATATCTTTTCCTCCACAAAGTGCAGCAGGAGTTTCTGACCTGACGTTCAGGACGACTGCCTTTCACTCAACATCTGCACAAACTACAGCTTTACTCGAGTTACTGTGGAGAACAAACACTGTAAACAGACCACAGTTTGATTCACGTGTTCATATCAGTTTAATACTGAGTGAATAGTAAAAGATAAACAAACAGTATAGTATATTTACTAATGCTGCAGTGTTGAAATACTCACTAAAAGTACTGCATTTGTATAACAATTTTTAATAACGTGAGTAAAAGTAAAAAAAATAGCATCAACAATTATGGAATACTTCACCTGGAAACAGTAGTATTTATATTTCATACATCTGTATTTTGATCCGTCTTATCTGTTAGTGCTATAGGCACGACAGGAAATGTTTTGAATATTAACTATAATCTAGCATAAAGCCTCTCTTCTCTTTGAGATGAATGTATTTATGTTCATGGTCCTTGTTCAATAAAGATTTTAAAAAGGCGTTTTCCATGCTTGGGAATCTTGGGGATTTCCTTACATTCTATTGTTTAGTTATATGGACAAATGTACTAGTATTTATATGTTACACATCTGTTTTATTTGTTACTGTGATAGGCACTAGCTAGTCCGTCATAAAGCATCTCTTCTCTTGAAGGTGAATGTCACATTGTTCACAGGTTCTTGTTCAATAAAGGCTGTTTTTCATGCTTGGGAATTTGGGGGATTTCCTTTAAAAATTCCTCCTTTTTCACTTTTCTTGTAATCTCATCTTTCTCAAGTTTTTTTTGTCGGTTTTCCCTGAAATAAAGAATGCAATGCGGGGCGTACGGAGCGGATGTTCTGCTGGCGTTGGGGTCTATATTCTGGGTTCTTTAGGTGTTTAGTGGCGACGCAGGACTGCCAAGTATGATGTTACAGCCTTTCCATGTTAATGTTCATTCAGGAAGGACTTTACTGCCTTTTGGGGGCGGGGGGGCAGCGGGGGGGGGCGGGGGGGGGGGCGGCCAGCTGTGAAAACACTGTTAAAGAACTTTAGTGCTCATTTCACGAATACTTTACGTTTACTTATTGAGGGGGAAAAAGAAATTAATGGACTATGCGCTGGGCTTTTCCTTATTGTTCTTCCATGAGACTTTCTCCATGTGTGCCAGCGAGCGTCAGTCGAGAACTGTGAAACCGGATCCCGAATTTCCACATTGTTGGCCTTTTTCCCTCCACTCCTGTTCTGGGATCAGCGTTTGGCTCGAAGCTGCCATGTTGAATCACGCTGTAAACCTTTACCTCAGAGACGGAGGACAGCAGGACCTCAGGGACATCTCCAGGCTCATTATGGACATGATGTTACACCACCGGCATGTCAAATACTGGACTGCCATTGGCCGGTAGATGTGTGTTAATATGAGGTCGTCCTCCCCAAAAAAAACACCTCATTGTGCGATTCAGAGAAGCAGAAAACCCATATTTTATAACCTATAGAGGAAGTGTGATTGTGACGGAGGTGAAGTAGGAAGTCCGGTGCAGTAGTTTAAATAGCGGAGAAATAAGAATTAGGGAAAATGTCAGAGGAGGACGGCCTGTTGTGATTCATAACATTATCTCTGTTTAAAACTGCCAAAGTAACAAAAACAAGGAGCTGTCGGTTAGAATAATCTCTATGGACACCTCAAATACAACCGTTTTACCAGCATCAACTGCAGACTCCAATATCTGTTACTCAAAAAAAAAAACCTCCTTAAAAAACATGTAAAATGGGCCTGTCATGTCCCTAAAGGCCTCACAGGGCGTTTGTAGAATCAGCATATTACAATCCATCTCTACGTTTGTATTTCTCATTACCTCTAGTTGGTCATAGGTCATAGGTCATTGGTCTTGATGGGAGCAGAAAACCCAGGACTTTCACCCAGTTCACGATGTAACAATAAATATTTCGGTCACATCTAGTAAGGTCATGGACAAATCTATTGTTTCCACAAACCAAAGTGTTTTTTTATCTAACCCTAACCTTAACTAAGCAATTATGTTTCCTTACCTTAACATAGAGCTGTAGTTATGTGGGGTTAACTTAACATAGAGCAGTAGTTCTGTTGGGTTAACTTAACATAGAGCAGTAGTTCTGTGGGGTTAACTTAACATAGAGCAGTAGTTCTGTTGGGTATCTTAACATAGAGCTGTAGTTCTGTTGGGTTACACTAAAATAGAGCTGTAGTTCTGTGGGGTTAACTTGAACAATAGAGCTGTAGTTCTGTTGGGTTAACTTAACATAGAGCAGTAGTTCTGTTGGGTTAACTTAACATAGAGCTGTAGTTCTGTTGGGTTAACTTAACATAGAGCAGTAGTTCTGTGGGGTTAACTTAACATAGAGCAGTAGTTTGTGTGGGTTAACTTAACATAGAGCTGTAGTTCTGTGGGGTTAACTTAACATAGAGCAGTAGTTCTGTTGGGTTAACTTAACATAGTCTGTAGTTCTGTTGGGTTAACTTAACATAGAGCAGTAGTTCTGTTGGGTTAACTTAACATAGAGCAGTAGTTCTTTTGGGTTAACTTAACATAGAGCAGTAGTTCTGTGGGTTAACTTAACATAGAGCAGTAGTTCTGTTGGGTTAACTTAACATAGAGCAGTAGTTCTGTGGGGTTAACTTAACATAGAGCAGTAGTTCTGTTGGGTTAACTTAACATAGAGCAGTAGTTCTGTTGGGTTAACTTAACATAGAGCTGTAGTTCTTTGGGTTAACTTAACATAGAGCAGTAGTTCTGGGGGTTAACTTAACATAGAGCTGTAGTTCTGTTGGGTTAACTTAACATAGAGCTGTAGTTCTGTTGGGTTAACTTAACATAGAGCAGGTAGTTCTGTTGGGGTTAACTTAACATAGAGCAGTAGTTCTGTTGGGTTAACTTAACATAGAGCAGTAGTTCTGTTGGGTTACTTAACATAGAGCAGTAGTTCTGTTGGGTTAATTAACCATAGAGCAGTAGTTCTGTTGGGTTTAACTTAACATAGAGCTGTAGTTCTGTTGGGTTAACTTAAACATAGAGCTAGTAGTTTCTGTGGGGTTAACTTAACATAGAGCTGTAGTTCTGTTGGGTTAACTAAATAGGGCAGAGTCTGGGTAACGTAACAAGAGCTGTAGTCTGTTGGGTTAACTTAACATAGAGCTAGTAGGTTCGAGTTGGGTTAACTTACATAGAGCAGTAGTTACTGTTGGGGTTAACTTAACATAGAGGCAGTAGTTATGGTGTTGGGTTAACTTAACTACATAGAGCAGAGTAGTTCTGTTGGGTTAACTTAACATAGAGCAGTAGTTCTGTTGGGTTAACTTAACATAGAGCAGTAGTTCTGTGGGTTAACTTACATAGAGCTGTAGTTCTGTTGGGGTTAACTTAACATAGGGCAGTAGTTCTGTTGGGTTAACTTAACATAGAGCAGTAGTTCTGTTGGGTTACTTAACATAGTGCTGTAGTTCTGTTGGGTTAACTTAACATAGTGCTGTAGTTCTGTGTGGGGTTAACTTAACATAGAGTAGTAGTTCTGTGGGGTTAACTTAACATAGAGCAGTAGTTTCTGTTGGGTTAACTTAACATAGGTAGTAGTTCTGTTGGGTTAACTTAACATAGTGCTGTAGTTCTGTGGGGTTACTTAACATAGAGCAGTAGTTCTGTGGGGTTAACTTAACATAGAGCAGTAGTTCTGTTGGGTTAACTTAACATAGAGCAGTAGTTCTGTGGGGTTAACTTAACATAGAGCAGTAGTTCTGTTGGGTTAACTTAACATAGAGCAGTAGTTCTGTTGGGTTAACTAACATAGTGCTGTAGTTCTGTTGGGTTAACTTAACATAGTGCTGTAGTTCTGTGGGTTAACTTAACATAGAGCAGTAGTTCTGCTGGGGTTAAACTTAACATAGAGTAGTAGTTCTGTGGGGTTAACTTAACATAGAGCAGTAGTTTCTGTTGGGTTAACTTAACATAGAGTAGTAGTTCTGTTGGGTTAACTTAACATAGTGCTGTAGTTCTGTTGGGTTAACTTAACATAGAGCAGTAGTTCTGTTGGGTTAACTTAACATAAGAGCAGTAGTTCTGTTGGGTTAACTTAACATATAGCAGTAGTTCTGTTGGGTTAACAGTTCTGTTGGGTTAACTTACACAGAGCAGTAGTTCCTGTGGGGTTAACTTAACATAGTGCTGTAGTTCTGTGGGGTTAACTTAACATAGAGTAGTAGTTCTGTGGGGGTTAACTTAACATAGAGCAGTAGTTCTGTTGGGTTAACTTAACATAGAGCAGTAGTTCTGTGGGGTTAACTTAACATAGAGCAGTAGTTCTGTTGGGTTAACTTAACATAGAGCTGTAGTTCTGTTGGGTTAACTTAACATAGAGCTGTAGTTCTGTTGGGTTAACTTAACATAGTGCTGTAGTTTCTGTGGGGTTAACTTAACATAGAGCAGTAGTTCTGCTGGGGTTAACTTAACATAGAGTAGTAGTTCTGTGGGGTTAACTTAACATAGAGCAGTAGTTCTGTTGGGTAACTTAACATAGAGTAGTAGTTCTGTTTGGGTTAACTTAACATAGTGCTGTAGTTCTGTTGGGGTTAACTTAACATAGAGCAGTAGTTCTGTTGGGTTAACTTAACATAGAGCAGTAGTTCTGTTGGGTTAACTTAACATATAGCAGTAGTTCTGTTGGGTTAACAGTTCTGTTGGGTTAACTTAAACACAGAGCAGTAGTTCTGTTGGGTTAACTTAACATATAGCAGTAGTTCTGTTGGGTTAACTTAACATAGAGCAGTAGTTCTGTTGGGTTAACTTAACATAGAGCAGTAGTTCTGTGGGGTTAACTTAACATAGAGCAGTAGTTATGTTGGGTTAACTTAACATAGAGCAGTAGTTCTGTGGGGTTAACTTAACATAGAGCAGTAGTTCTGTGGGGTTAACTTAACATAGTGCTGTAGTTCTGTTGGGTTAACTTAACATAGTGCTGTAGTTCTGTTGGGTTAACTTAACATATAGCAGTAGTTCTGTTGGGTTAACAGTTCTGTTGGGTTAACTTAACACAGAGCAGTAGTTCTGTTGGGTTAACTTAACATAGAGCAGTAGTTCTGTTGGGTTAACTTAACATAGAGTAGTAGTTCTGTTGGGTTAACTTAACATAGAGCTGTAGTTCTGTTGGGTTAACAGTTCTGTTGGGTTAACTTAACACAGAGCAGTAGTTCTGTTGGGTTAACTTACATAGAGGCAGTAGTTCTGTGGGGTTAACTAACATAGAGCAGTAGTTATGTTGGGTTAACTTAACATAGAGCAGTAGTTCTGTGGGGTTAACTTAACATAGAGCAGTAGTTCTGTGGGGTTAACTTAACATAGTGCTGTAGTTCTGTTGGGTTAACTTAACATAGAGCATTAGTTCTGTGGGGTTAACTTAACATAGAGCAGTAGTTCTGTGGGGTTAACTTAACATAGAGCAGTAGTTCTGTTGGGTTAACTTAACATAGAGCAGTAGTTCTGTTGGGTTAACTTAACATAGTGCTGTAGTTCTGTTGGGTTAACTTAACATAGTGCTGTAGTTCTGTGGGGTTAACTTAACATAGAGTAGTAGTTCTGTGGGGTTAACTTAACATAGAGCAGTAGTTCTGTTGGGTTAACTTAACATAGAGTAGTAGTTCTGTTGGGTTAACTTAACATAGTGCTGTAGTTCTGTGGGGTTAACTTAACATAGAGTAGTAGTTCTGTGGGGTTAACTTAACATAGAGCAGTAGTTCTGTTGGGTTAACTTAACATAGAGCAGTAGTTCTGTGGGGTTAACTTAACATAGAGCAGTAGTTCTGTTGGGTTAACTTAACATAGAGCAGTAGTTCTGTTGGGTTAACTTAACATAGTGCTGTAGTTCTGTTGGGTTAACTTAACATAGTGCTGTAGTTCTGTGGGGTTAACTTAACATAGAGCAGTAGTTCTGCTGGGGTTAACTTAACATAGAGTAGTAGTTCTGTGGGGTTAACTTAACATAGAGCAGTAGTTCTGTTGGGTTAACTTAACATAGAGTAGTAGTTCTGTTGGGTTAACTTAACATAGTGCTGTAGTTCTGTTGGGTTAACTTAACATAGAGCAGTAGTTCTGTTGGGTTAACTTAACATAGAGCAGTAGTTCTGTTGGGTTAACTTAACATATAGCAGTAGTTCTGTTGGGTTAACAGTTCTGTTGGGTTAACTTAACACAGAGCAGTAGTTCTGTGGGGTTAACTTAACATAGTGCTGTAGTTCTGTGGGGTTAACTTAACATAGAGTAGTAGTTCTGTGGGGTTAACTTAACATAGAGCAGTAGTTCTGTTGGGTTAACTTAACATAGAGTAGTAGTTCTGTTGGGTTAACTTAACATAGTGCTGTAGTTCTGTTGGGTTAACTTAACATAGTGCTGTAGTTCTGTGGGGTTAACTTAACATAGAGCAGTAGTTCTGTTGGGTTAACTTAACATAGAGCAGTAGTTCTGTGGGGTTAACTTAACATAGAGCAGTAGTTCTGTTGGGTTAACTTAACATAGAGCAGTAGTTCTGTTGGGTTAACTTAACATAGTGCTGTAGTTCTGTTGGGTTAACTTAACATAGTGCTGTAGTTCTGTGGGGTTAACTTAACATAGAGCAGTAGTTCTGCTGGGGTTAACTTAACATAGAGTAGTAGTTCTGTGGGGTTAACTTAACATAGAGCAGTAGTTCTGTTGGGTTAACTTAACATAGAGTAGTAGTTCTGTTGGGTTAACTTAACATAGTGCTGTAGTTCTGTTGGGTTAACTTAACATAGAGCAGTAGTTCTGTTGGGTTAACTTAACATAGAGCAGTAGTTCTGTTGGGTTAACTTAACATATAGCAGTAGTTCTGTTGGGTTAACAGTTCTGTTGGGTTAACTTAACACAGAGCAGTAGTTCTGTGGGGTTAACTTAACATAGAGCAGTAGTTCTGTGGGGTTAACTTAACATAGAGCAGTAGTTATGTTGGGTTAACTTAACACAGAGCAGTAGTTCTGTGGGGTTAACTTAACATAGAGCAGTAGTTATGTTGGGTTAACTTAACATAGAGCAGTAGTTCTGTGGGGTTAACTTAACATAGTGCAGTAGTTCTGTGGGGTTAACTTAACATAGTGCTGTAGTTCTGTTGGGTTAACTTAACATAGTGCTGTAGTTCTGTTGGGTTAACTTAACATATAGCAGTAGTTCTGTTGGGTTAACAGTTCTGTTGGGTTAACTTAACACAGAGCAGTAGTTCTGTTGGGTTAACTTAACATAGAGCAGTAGTTCTGTTGGGTTAACTTAACATAGAGTAGTAGTTCTGTTGGGTTAACTTAACATAGAGCTGTAGTTCTGTTGGGTTAACAGTTCTGTTGGGTTAACTTAACACAGAGCAGTAGTTCTGTTGGGTTAACTTAACATAGAGCAGTAGTTCTGTTGGGTTAACTTAACATAGAGTAGTAGTTCTGTTGGGTTAACTTAACATAGAGCTGTAGTTCTGTTGGGTTAACTTAACATAGAGCTGTAGTTCTGTTGGGTTAACTTAACATAGAGCAGTAGTTCTGTGGGGTTAACTTAACATAGAGCAGTAGTTCTGTGGGGTTAACTTAACATAGAGCTGTAGTTCTGTTGGGTTAACTTAACATAGAGCAGTAGTTCTGTGGGGTTAACTTAACATACAGTAGAGCTGTAGTTCTGTTGGGTTAACTTAACATAGAGCTGTAGTTCTGTTGGGTTAACTTAACATAGAGCAGTAGTTCTGTTGGGTTAACTTAACATAGTGCTGTAGTTCTGTTGGGTTAACTTAACATAGTGCTGTAGTTCTGTTGGGTTAACTTAACATAGAGCAGTAGTTCTGTTGGGTTAACTTAACATAGTGCTGTAGTTCTGTTGGGTTAACTTAACATAGAGCAGTAGTTCTGTTGGGTTAACTTAACATAGTGTAGTAGTTCTGTGGGGTTACCTTAACAAAGTGCAGTAGTGTTGTTGGGTTAATTGCCCATTTCACTTTGTAAACCATGTGTGTGAAATCGGTGAGGAAACGCTCCCGGGGGTTCGTATAAGAGGTTCAGAACAATTACTCAAGTGGACACCTCGAACATGGTCCAGGTCAGAGGTTTAACGTCACGCTGCAGGTCGGAAACAGGACTCATGTTACACTTTCCCTCAACCCATAACCCCTGGAGCCTCCTCACAAATGCACCTAAAGACCCCTGAAACCTCCCCAAACTACGCTGGAAACCCCTTAAAAAACCTGGAAACTCTCCAGGAACCTTGAATCCTCCTCAAAGATCCTAAAACTTCTTTAAAACCATACACAGCGTGATTTTAATGAATCAGAATACTTCAAAAGTCACACTTTAACAAAAACGAATCATAAAGGCAGAAACTCAAGTGTTATTCGAGGTTAAATTACCATTATTTTCAATGTAATGTGTTTGCTTTCACAAGAGCAATATAACTTGTTCAGTCCAGGTGGAAGAAATCCCAGAAAATACTTACAATTAGAGAGATAAAGATGTATTATTGTGTGTTAAACTGCAGAGAAATACCCGATACAACAACACTCAAAAACACACCAAATATAACTTATAGACTTCCTGAAAACGTACTGAAAACGTCTGGACATTATGTTGAAAGTACCCTGGAGCAAATTCAATGCAGGAATGTTACTTTTAACAGTGAGTACTTTATACCGTGGTTTTATTTCTTAAAGTAAAATACTTTTTGCAGCACTCCTTCATATTTTCTTGGAAGGCTTTGACTCTAAGATCAACTGGAGGTCAGGGTGAATCAGAAAACAGGGAGAAACAAAAGATCCTTTAAAACGCTGCTCACACACACACACACACACACACACACACACACACACACACACACACACACACACACACACACACACACACACACACACACACACACACACACACACACACACACACACACACACACACACACACACACACACACACACTTGGAGGAGCTGGTTTGTGGGCGAGAGCGGAAACAGGCCATCAGTTTAAGTGTGTGTAAGAGACCACATGTTGAGAGTCAGCGACGTGGGTGAGATCTGACTGTTTCTCTTCTTCAGAGCTGTTAAAGCTCTCTTTCTGCAGCATGGTGTTTATTTAATGCTGCAGCTGGCGCAGGTAGAGGTTAGCATTTATTAGTTTGGCTTTATATTAACACTCTGAAGCTGGCAGATAAATGTAGTGCAGAAAAAAGGTAATCAGAATACCTTTATTAGTTCCACAGAGGGGAAATGTGCAGTTTTCTGTTATGTAGTTTTCTCGTATGTAGTTGAGAAGAAGTATAGGTAGAAGTAATGGTGGTTAAATGTACCTCAAAATTTACATTTAAACTCAATCTCTGTCACAAACTTGAGCCTGAGCCATAAAAACGAATATGTATAAAGAGATTTACATATAACCCTAACCCTAGTGTTGTTGCTAAACTTCACAAATCCCAGTTTGTTTTGTTGCTTAATTCGCCCGTTTCACAACATGAACCAGGTTAGAATTAAGACTTTTAGTAAAGGTAATGTTGGGGTTGTAATCCAACCCAGTCTCACGGCATTTCGTGTTATAGTCACAAAATTAATTTAATCTATTGATTCGTGTTCACCAACACGATTTTTGCATTTTTTTCGTGTCACACAGAACGATTTTAAAAGCAATGTATTTTTATTGGTAGTGTGTTTTGTGCCACATCTTTTTGTCCGGTCGGGTCTTGGAAGACCGGAAGCTGCGTGGTTCATAAAAACAGTGTCTTACTCAATATCTTACCCTAAGCCTAACCCTAAGCCTTTTATTTTAAATTGTATAATGTCTGAGTTTTTTTGCCGTCCGCGAGGAAAATAAATGGCTCAGAGCCTCAGAATACTGAAATCTGTATTTTAAAAAAAAATGTTTCCTTCTAATTTGTTATTATTTGGTGCAGGCACGAAACATACTACCAATAGAAATACATTGCTTCTAAAATCGTTCTGTGTCAGAATACTGAAATCTGTATTTTTTTTTAATCTCTTTTTCCTTCAAATGTGTTATTATTTACATTGCTTTTAAAATCGTTCTGTGTGACACGAAAACAATGCGAAATTTGTGTTGGTGAACACGAATCAGTAGATTAATTTCGTGACTATAACACGAAATGCCGTGAGACTGTGTTGTGTAATCACCACACTGGCTTCCTGTGTGTCAAATAACTGTTTTCAAAATACTGCTGCTGGTTTATAAAGCATTGAATGGTTTAGGCCCAAAATACATTTCTGACCTACTGCTACATGTGGAACCATCCAGATCTCTCAGGTCTTCAGGGACTGGTCAGCTTTCTGTCCCCAGAGTCAGAACTAAACATGGAGAAGTTCAGTTATGATGCTCCAAATATCTGGATCAAACTCCCAGAGACCTGCCGGTCCACTGCAACTCTGACTACTTTTAAATCCAGGCTGAAGACTTTTATTTTTGCCGCTGCTTTTAATTGATATATTCACATCTTAAACTGCACTGTAACTTTTATTCATGCATTTTATCTTTTAATGTTTATTTTATTATCTTTTCTTTTTAATGACTGTTTTTAAATGCCATTTTCTGAATGTCTTTCATTTTGTAAAGCACTTTGAATTGCCTTGTGTTGAAAGGTGCTATATAAATAAACTTGCCTTGCCTTATGTAGCCCCGCCCCTTGTATTTTATTTGGAAAGAAGTATACAATTTGGAGATTAAAAATATCAAATGTTTTAAGATCCTGTGAAAAAAGTCAGAATTTTTGGAAAATATGTCAGAATTTTCAGATTTTGTTGAAAATCCAAATTTCTAAGATTTTGTGAAAAAAGTCAACATTTTCAGAAAAAGTCCTAGTTTTTGATAAAAGTCAAAAAAATTGAGATTTTGAGGAAAAATAGAGAATTTTGAGGGAAAATACAGAATTTTGAGGGAAAATACAGAATTTTGAAGAAAAATACAGAATTTTGGGAAAAATACAGAATTTGATATTTTGAGAAAAAGTCAGAATATTCTGATAATGTCAGAATTTTCAGAATCTGAGAAAAACTCAGAATTTTAAAGCTGTGAATGCAAAGTAATTCTAATTTGGCTTTGCAACAGTAGGAACACATCATAAGAGAATGTGGACGCAGTTCAGGTGAGGAATAAGGTGAGTATTATGGGATAGAAACAGAAGCTACTGAAGGGAAACTGGCACCTTTTTAAAGACAGTTTGTTGGGAGTGGGTGAGATGGGACTGTTTAACATTAAAATGCTTCTCCTCTCTGACGCCTGACAGCACCTTGTTATTGCAAAAATAAAAAGTGCAACCAATTAGAGCTGCAGCACAAAGTCCTGATGCTAAGCCGAGTCTATCCTCGCTCCACAGAGAGGATCAGCCCACATGAGCTGAGGATCTCCCCGACATTAATACCTCGCCGAACATCTCGCCGTTAAACCCTCCTCCTCCTGCAGCGTCCTTCACTTCCTGTCCTCCGGGAGAAGAGAGCGGCCAGAAATCAAGACTGTGAGAGTAAGTGAGGAGGATGGATGTGTCGACAGGAAGCCATCTGGAAACCATTACACAGTTCTTCTTCTCTGGCTGAGAGAGGTGCGGCAGGACAAGCTGCATCCACAGGGTTTCTTCTTCTGCTGCTTTCAGATATTTAATCACCAAACACTCGGGAACACAGAGCGGGGGGGGAAACACTCGCTCTGACGGACACGTTGTACTGTGAAATACGGTGTGTTTTAATACAGTAGGCCTCCGCAAACTCATATAAATAACTTGGTGGGGTCAATTCAGAAATATATTCAGCTGCACAAATAACACCGAAAAAGCAATAGATTTGAAAGCAGACCTTTAACTGTGGTGCCAAGCTTACAGCGACTCTATCCCACTGCAATATCTGCATGTATTTGAATAAGAAGACATGCAAACCTGTCCCCTTTCTGTGCAAATGTGCTTCTTTACACAAACAAACTAGTGCTTAGTGACTCTCATTGACAGACTGGGTTATTAAATCCAACATACAGTTTCTCTCTGTGCATTTACATTCCCATCCTGAGGTTTAGAGGAGTGTCTCTGCAACACAAGCAGCTCTCAACATCTCTGCAGGATTACAATCAGTTGCAACGAGCTACACCTGGAGAACGCTTCATTACTTATGTTAAGTTAACTGTGGTGCCAAGCTTACAGCGACTCCATCCCACTGCAATATCTGCATGTATTTAAATAAGTCAACGTGCAAAACTGTCCCCTTTCTGTGCAAATGGGCTTCTTTACACAAACAAACTAGTGCTAACTG
Organism: Trematomus bernacchii; assembly: GCF_902827165.1. Lineage (NCBI taxonomy): Eukaryota > Metazoa > Chordata > Actinopteri > Perciformes > Nototheniidae > Trematomus > Trematomus bernacchii. Next base: position 534,818 of record NW_022987601.1, read on the forward strand.
AAGCTCATTGACAGACTGGGTTAATAAATCCAACATACAGTTTCTCTCTGTGCGTTTAAATGTCTCTGCAACACAAGCAGCTCTCAACATCTCTGCAGGATTACAATCAGTTGCAACGAGCTACACCTGGTGAACGCTTTATGTTAAGAACGTTAGCTTTAGGGGCGACTGTCGCTGTGAGGGAGTGCGGTCGTCTGTCAACCAGAAGGTTGTGGGCTCGATCCCAGCCCATGCAGCCAACATGTCGATGTATCCTTGGGGCGAGATACTGAACCCTGAGTTGCTCCCGATGGCCAACGGTGTGTGAGTGTTAGTTCCTAGAGTAAGGTACACTGCTCTGTATGAATAGTATGTAAAGCGCTTTGAGGGGTCGTAAAGACTGGATAAAGCGCTATATAAGTACAGTCCATTTAGCGTATCTGTAGTTAACTTAGTTACAAACCTAAAGCAAAGATTACTTTTGGTTTTAAACGGGACAAAAACAACGGTCTCTTTTGTCCCGAATGAACCTCCTGTCGCTATTTATTGCACTTTATACTAAAACACTTAACCTACTCCTATACTCACGTAACCACTCCAGCTGCTCGAGGGCTCGTCCTTTGTTTGTGTTTATATTGGTCGTTGAATTAAATGAATAGATTATATTATCCTTTCTGTTTGCAGAGAGACATTAGAGCACAGCGTCTCTATCTACTGCAATATCTGCAAGTATTTAAATAAGAACAAAGAAATGACATGCGCTGCTGCTATCTGAAGCTCATTGACACACTGGGATATTACATCCAACATACAGTTTCTCTCTGTGTTTGAATGCCTCTGCAACACAAACAGCTCAGCATCGTTTGCACGCTTTAGGAGCGTTAGGTGAAGCGTGTCTGTAGTGACTTCAAACCTAAAGCAAAGATCACTTTTGGTTTTAAACGGGATAAAAACAACAAATATGGATATTGGTCGTTAACTCAAATGATTCTGTTTGCAGACCAACATGTGTGTGCCTGCAGACTTTACACATGTAGGGGCTTTCATAGAAGAAGACGGAGACAAACCGATTGGTTATTTTGGAGAGTGGTTGTGAAGAGCTTCACCAGAATGCACCTTTAACGACGTGGTGTGCACGGTGACCAACGGGAAGGGAGTCTGCAAACTGGGAACAACAGACCTGTGATCATAAAGCACATTCATTTGATTTATTTCTGGATGTTTTGATCCAGTGTCAGTGTTCCCCGTCTCCCAGCACGTCCTCCCGTCCTGAACATGGACTTGTTTTCCTCTCAGGTGGATCTGCTCATGTTTCTGCATCCTGAGAAATCAGAGAGCCGTCTTTGTTCCACAGATCCTGCTGGAGCACCGGAGAGGATGGGAAGATCCCAGAGCCGGAGTTAAAGTGTCAGTCCTGCTTTACAGCCGTGTGTGTGTGTGTGTGTGTGTGTGTGTGTGTGTGTGTGTGTGTGTGTGTGTGTGTGTGTGTGTGTGTGTGTGTGTGTGGTGTGTGTGTGTGTGTGTGTGTGTGTGTGTGTGTGTGTGAGTGTGTGTGTGTGTGTGTGTGTGTGTGTGTGTGTGTGTGTGTGTGTGTGTGTGTGTGTGTGTGTGTGTGTGTGTGTGTGGTGTGGTGTGCTCCGAGGGAAGCCGCCAATAATCTGTCGATACGACACACACACACACACACACCGCATACGGCTTTATTTGTGTTGGTGTGTGTGTGTGTGACGGTGGTCTTCAGGCTCTTCAGAGCCAATAAAAAGCTGCGTCTCTCCGGAGATATTTGATGATTGATGATGTCGGCATGTTTGGAGGTTAGAAATCCTTCCGGCGCTCCGAGGGAAGCCGTCAATAATCTGTCGATACGATTAACTAATCAACAGCTGTGTGTGTGTGTGTGTGTGTGGTGTGTGTGTGTGTGTGTGTGTGTGTGTGTGTGTGTGTGTGTGTGTGTGTGTGTGTGTGTGTGTGTGTGTGTGTGTGTGTGTGTGTGTGTGTGTGTGTGTTTGTCCTGGATCTGTAAACCTGCATCAACACGAGGAGCAAAGAGTCACATTTATTCACAGGTACTGAACCTCCGATATAGTGGTCCCTGAAGGCAGCACCTCACTGGTTCCCTCATCGGAAGGCCAATGAGATTGTTCCATTGGATAAATAAACGTACCTTACATTGACAAGTTACGTTACTTCCTTTATGCACAAATATGAACCCAAACCATCCCTACAATTCAATCAACTAAATAGTTAACTACGTGTTAATCTACGACGCTGGGTCCGTATTTGATGAGCTACAGGACATTAAATAACACTCATAAATGCATAAAACTAAATTAACCTATACACTCACCAACCAATATTTTTGTATGTTTAATTATCAGTTAACGCCAAGGAGAGATGAGGCTGATGATTCTGCAGAAATATGTACAAGACCAAATGATTGCACACAAAACACTGAGTTTAGACGTTTATTTACAACATGATGAACACACGCACACACACACACACACACACACACACACCCAGACACACACACCCAGACACACGCACCCAGACACACGCACACGCACACACACACACACACACACACACACACACACACACACACACACACACACACACACACACACACACACACACACACACACACACTCAGGTGATGAGGTCAGCTAAATGCAATGTAATGATAAGACCTGAGTTTCTCCAGATGTCTCGTCTTCTGTCTGACCTGATTGTGGGATGGAAACTTTAAAACTGATTAACATGAAAGCTTCGACTCGCCCACAAAGAACGAGATAACACACACAAAGATCAACACACACACACACACACACACACACACACACACACACACACACACACACACACAGGCCCTTTTAGCTGATGTTAATATACAATAAAGCACATTTCCAGAATTTCTCTCTCTCTTTTTTCACATGTTGGGATCCACACTGCTGCCGAGCTCTGTACCAAATTTAATTAATGAATAATTGAAAGGATTATAATATATTCAGGGTTTTTATATGCATGGTTTAACAGGCCTGTAAGGAGTTAAAATATATATATATATGTATTAAAGTTGACCCCTGAACCATGAATTATGAAATGTAAAGATGGCTTTTGTTTTTAGAGTTTCTCACCCGTTACCATCCTTTCATTTTTACATAAAAGGTACATTTTAGGGTGTTTCTATTACATAAATACATAAAGCGATGCATTTAAATGTGAATAAAGACCTATATGAACATTATCACAGCATTTGATCTGCATGTTCTACCTTGTGATCATGTTTCTTTTACATTATACCACCTTGAAGTAGGGAAATAAGTGCCAGTACTCCCTTATTTACATGCAGTAAACCAGTATTACACTGAATAACAAGCTTTCAGTCTCTCCAGGGTTAATGAGCCCTTTAGTAGAAATAACAAAACAAATATCTGTAAGGAGAAACCACGACAAATCAGAGAGTAGATCTAGAGTGTCGTACTCAAGTACAAGTACAAGTTAGTGTACTTAAAGTGGACCTATCATGCTATATTTGAATAATATAGTGTAGGACCATACCTATATAAGGCATATTTATACTTTTTTTTTTTCAAAATACCAAACAGATCATGCATTTTAGCCATGCCTCATTTCGCTCAATTTGACAATTTTTTTTTACAGCATATGTACTACAGCGTCTCCAGCGCTTTCGAACGGCAATGGCCGTGGCTGTCTCCTCCTGATTGGTGGAGTTGGCCCAATAGCCGTAGCGCCACCGTCCTGACGTCAGGACAGTGTTCAAATCTGGATCAGTTTTTATCAGATCCGTTGCAGCCCCTTTTTTAGAGATTTGGGTATGGAGGAAAATAGAGAGGGTTGTGTTTTCTGACACTTGGTGAGTTCCCTGGAACACCGGGGACACATATTCATGTAGAAAAGACGTACAAAAGTGCATTTTGCATGATAGGTCCCCTTTAACATACAAAGTAAAAACAAGTATCTTGCTGCCACACTTTCTTTGCTTTACCCTAGCACCCCAGGTCTCAAGTCTTTGATGAAGATACGATAAGATGTACTTTAATAAATACAAATTAAAGAGTAGAAATGAACAATTCTAGAAATGAAACATCTCAAAATTGCAATAAAACAGCATTAAAAAAGTAGAAAAATATACAGTAGACTGTGAAGATAAACACATCTACAAACTCTGACATTAAAACGTGTTGAAGGGCCAAACTGATGTCACTGATCAAACCGACAGCAGCACAGGATGCAGTTTAGCTCGTTAGCTGCTCTAATGCAAACACCTTTGAGTACGCGCTGGGAAGCAATGCTCCCTGGGTAACGTAGTTGTTTCCCTTTAATGGCCAAAGGATGAATTGAACATGCTTTGAGAGGCTCTGATGGAGCACCAGCAGACTGTGGGAAGTGAAGGCACAATAATAAAAGTCACGGTACGCCAAAGAGTGAAATGTGGAAGTACTGGTGAGTACCGGCTCACCTCCAGTGCTGCATTACACCTTCATGACGTTAGTTCAAAAAGCATCCCATCATAAATAATCTGAGCAGAACGTTGACTTTCCTCCAGGCTGGAACGGTATATTTAAAATCCAGAAGTCTGAGCAGCTGGTAGAGTCATCAGAGAGAGACTTTTATCGATGGGTAACTCTATCAGATATAATATATATGTTTACTATGTGATATATTACGTCCTGCGGGGAACAGGTCCTGATCCAAACTGCAGAGACTCAGGAAGTAAATAAAGTGGAACAGCTCGTCATTTTTTTACTGACTTTAATCCTGAGTCCAGAGACAAAATCCTGACCAATCAGAAGGCCTGCCAGACGCTGAAAACACTGCACGTCAATAACAACTTCATAATGTCACCTGCTGACAAGAAGGGCCTTTATTTGGAAAACCAGGTTCATACAGTATATTAAAGGGGACCTATCATGCAAAATGCACTTTTGTACGTCTTTTCTACATGAATATGTGTCCCCGGTGTTCCAGGGAACTCACCAAGTGTCAGAAAACACAACCCTCTCTATTTTCCTCCATACCCAAATCTCTAAAAAAGGGGCTGCAACGGATCTGATAAAAACTGATCCAGATTTGAACACTGTCCTGACGTCAGGACGGTGGCGCTACGGCTATTGGGCCAACTCCACCAATCAGGAGGAGACAGCCACGGCCATTGCCGTTCGAAAGCGCTGGAGACGCTGTAGTACATATGCCAGGCCTGTAGATGGTGCTGTTCTCACAGAATCTGCCCAGAGCTAGAAATTGTCAAATTGAGCAAAATGAGGCATGGCTAAAATGCATGATTTGTTTGATATTTTGAAAAAAAAAAAGTATAAATATGCCTTATATAGGTATGGTCCTATACTATATTATTATAATATAGCATGATAGGTTCACTTTAAGTATCAACAGGCCTGGAAATCTTTTAGTGTGTTCCTTAAAAACTCCTTTGTTTACTTTCGGAACACGGTGACATCACTACGTAACACCTGCGCTCCTATTGGCTAGCGCTCCAACACATTGTACGTGATAGGCTAAAGGGGGCGGGACGTCTCTAAGCTGGTTGACCAATCACAACAGAGCCGACCAGCTGACCAATCAGAGCAGACTGGGCTCTGGTTTCAGACATACTTCATCTTTAAGGTTTTATTTATTCTTAATATAATCTATTCATTTACAGAAACCATTCATTTCCTTATTAATGTAATTAAAAATCACCTTAATGACACCCTATAAGCAAAAACATTTTTTAAGATGGTTTTTATTTAATATATTACATTTTGATCATTTTAAGGGTTAATACTCTGTAATGTAATTTGAGAGTATTATCTGTTCGTATACAGCGTTTAATATACAACGCTCTGATCCCATCCCATCCTCGTCGCCAATTAAATCCTGCTGACAACGCTGTCACGATCCGTCTGTGCTTTATTTTGTCCCGTCTCGACCCCGTCTTGCCTGTTGCTTCCTGCCTCTGTGTTCCCTCCTGCCTGATTACCTGATTGTGTTCACCTGTGTGTCCTCCTCCCTCCTCACCTGTGTCTTGTTCATGTGATTAGTCCTGTGTGCATTTAGGTTCTGCTTTTTCTGTCAGTCTTTGTGAGATCCTTGTCTGAGTTGAATGTGTTCACGGGGGAGAGAGGTCAGCTCTGTATGTTTAAGTCATAGCCTTGAAATAAAGGTATTTTCAGTTAAACCTGTTCCTGCATGTGGGTCCTGCCTGCTTCGCTCACCCTGACAAACGCTGATTATGTTGTGGAGGAAAACACGACTCTCAGATCAGGAGGAAGTCGGACAGGTGGGTTCAGGTGCAGCGAAACAGGATTTTCTAACCCTCGTGTTGTCTTCTGTCAACTTTATTTGACATGCATGCTCAATGGACCTCATTTACAGAAAACCAAACCTCATTTCTGAGTTAAAAAGGAAATCTTTTTTACAGAATTGACCCAAGATGCTCTAGATTTGAATAAAACCTAAAACGCGTGATCATGATTCCTTTCTCTAGATATGCAAGCAAACATGTTATCTTTCTGTCTCTAACATAAAATGAACTTGACCTTGACAAAAAACCCAGTAGGAACGGGGCTAATCTGACCCGAGGACAACAGGATGTTTTAATACTTAAACTCAGTACAGGTCAACATACAAATGTCTCTGTGTGTTCAGTTCTTCTTTCATATCCTCATATTAGTTTCTCTTCCTGTCCTGTTTCTTAATATCTGCTGATATCTGGGTCACAGCAACATGTTCCTCCATCCTCTTTCAGTTAGTCTAGACTCAATATCTGACATTATCATCAAATCAAATCAAATCAAATCAAGTTTTATTTATATAGCACATTTTAAACGATTTTTTAGATTAGATACTGATATTTAATGTTTTCCAGTGCATATCTCCACGAGCTGTGCAAATAAAGACCCTTTGAATCCTTACTTTACTCCACTACAGAATCCTTAGGGTTGTTTCCCCTCTCTTGAAAGCCTTTCTCTTGCAGACGTGCAGCCGGACAGATGTTTGACCTGCAGGAAGGTCACGCTCCAGGTGATGAAACTCCATGAAATATTGAAGCGACCCGTTTTTTCTTCCCGTCTGCTTCCCGGGTTTTTAATCCCGTTTGGCAGATGTGATTTCCTCCGTCTCTCAAACGGAGCCTCTGATTCAATTCCAGCTCCAGTTCCCCCTCCGAGGAGCCAAAGTTTGATCTTTACTAATTGATATATCCCGCCTCATACCTTGAGCCAATTTAGCTGTTCCACTGGCTGAGTTTTAATTGAGTCCACATTAAAATTTACTTATGAAATAATAATGGGCTCCCATGCAAATGAGCGCGTCCCGATATTGCTGCGGCTGCATTTGCATATCCACAAGCAGTCTGGGAGTTCAGAAATCAATATAGATGATTAATAATATATGTGCTGCAGGAATAATTAAATCCATCTGATGCACGGACGCATTCAGCCGCGGAAAAGAAAGGTGCAGCTCGGCCCACAATCTAATCCTCCAACGCAGCGCCTCAATCACCACGACTGAAATAATAATAATGCGTTAAAGGAGAATTACACTTTCAAATATATGTTATTTCATTTCATTTCATTCCTTCGGACGGGATGGGCCCCTCTCTCTCTCTCTCTGCATTAACATATTGCACCAAATTGCTAAATTAAACTGCTCTTTAATTTATTGCACAGGCGTTAAAATATACAGCAGCGTGTTTACTCAAAGTGACGATTATTAAAAGACAAAATAAGATTAAATATAGCCGTGATCTGCAGGAAGAGGATCTGTTAATGACTGATTAAAATAATGTTGTCTCCCAGATGTGACAGATGTGGTTATGAATACAAACCGGCTCTGTTACGAGACACAATACAAAATATATAAACATTTAGACCCTGAGGTGCGTTCAGGGCCCCAAAGTTTCAGGAGGTCAAAGTGCAAAGCAACCCTTAGAGATGAAGGAAATCAAAAATGGGAATTATTCGCAAAAATATAAAATAGAGACGGTTTTATTACCATGAGACGTGTGTGTGTGTGTGTGTGTGTGTGTGTGTGTGTGTGTGTGTGTGTGTGTGTGTGTGTGTGTGTGTGTGTGTGTGTGTGTGTGTGTGTGTGTGTGTGTGTGTGTGTGTGTGTGTGTGTGTGTGTGTGTGGTGTGTGTGTGTGTGTGTGTGTGTGTGTGTGTGTGTGTGTGTGTGTGTGTGTGTGTGTGTGTGTGTGTGTGTGTGTGTGTGTGTGTGTGTGTGTGTGTGTGTGTGTGTGTGTGTTTTCATTCAACTTCTTCAGCTGGACAACTGACTAAAAACGAAATGTATATTTTCTACTTTCTTGTTTATTTCTAGTCTTTTAATTTTGATTGAACAATGCCTTTTCTTTTATGCTGCTGAAACACAAACATTTCCACTTTGGGATCAATAAAGGACTTCCAGGGCCCCAAAGTTTCAGGAGGTCAAAGTGCAAAGCAGCCGTTACAGATTTAAGAAATAAAGAATGGGAATTACCCGCAGAAAAATCAAATACAGAAGGTTTTGTTACCATGAGACACAATGCAACACAATGCAACACAATGCAACACAATGATGGAACATCAGGGAGAAATATCATCTGTGGAAATCCAAGAAAATTGTATTTGCAGAAACATTAAAAGGTTTCTGCTTCATTGTGTATGAAAATGACACTGAGCAGAGGAAACTGTTGATGCTCCAAAAACAAGTTGACTGTTCTGTCAAATGTCAAATATGGTTTAAATACAAATCATCTTTAATTTATTTATTTTCTGTGATCTTTATTTGTGGTTATACAAAAAAGTATTACACGGTTTAGCCGAATACTTGATATTCTGATTGGTCGATTTGGACCTTTTAGAGGTTGTTAATTAAGCAATAGCTCACGACAGGCCGTGGTATATGGTCATTACTGTACATCACAGCTAAGGGGCGTGGTTCGGCCCGACGCGAAGCGGTGCCATTGCTTTTATAAAACGGTTACCAAGTGTGGCAATATGAAAGAAAAATACACACTCTAATTTAAATAGTTTTTATTAGTAAATAATGATGTTCAAAATAAAATAGTCCCTCCGTTGCCTTCTGCACGAAACATAGTGCGAGGTGGTTGCTAGGCAACAACACTAACAGCTAGCGGACATATTAGACAGAGAGCGTTGATCCATTATTTGGCTATTTATTTACATTAATGTGTATGTTGCCGTTTATTGTGCACCCACTGAAAACCTGTCCAGCATCAGTAGCATGGCTTACGTGGTTACTTGTATAGGCTGAGGTTGTTCTAGGCTGTTGCTTGGCGTGGCGAGAATATTGCTCCACTTTCTCCGGTCCCCGAGATTCGGCTTCCAGTAGCTCTGGAGAGAGCTTTCGCACCTGTGGCCACTAACGGTCATAATTTCTCTGCTTTGTTTCAAGACCCGCATCAGAAAGCTTTTGAATGGTGGTACTTTTCCAGTTGGTCTACCTGCTCTTCACGTAGCTCTACATGTCGTCGTTTAGGTGCTTTCTGGAGATAGGCACTCCTCAATCCACTCCTCCATAGTAAGACCCCCCCGGAGGTCCAAGTTAACCTTACATGTTTCCATCTTGAGCTTTGTTAGTTAGTTAGTTTCCTAACGGACGTAATGTAACAGCTGTAACGGTTGTAGCTTTTCTCAGACGCGGAGGGATACTGACTTGTTGTGAAAAGTAACTACAATTCTACCCGTGGTATACGCTCATTATATCACAGCTAAGAACCAATCAGATTGCTTGATTTGACTTGTCCGTTTTATAATTTGTTCGAACACACTGCTGCTGAGGGAAGGAAACACAGAACGACCCAAAAGAAGGTGAAATCTTCAAAGAGAGGAAATCTCTACCTGATGTTGGAGCCCCTCTCATTATTAACACATTAGTGAGTTATTAGTACTTTCACTGAATCATCAAGACTGAAAAAACACAATCTGACCCTCACACCCCGAGTCACATGACCCCCAACACTACCCAGAATGCACTGCTGCTCATTATTGTATGTATTTAATCCCATGTTGTTCTGCAGCGGCGTTGAGATGATGATTCTGTTTCAATAACGTTAATGATCTCCAAACACATAACGAGTAACGTGATGTTCTCCGTGTGATGGGTCCATGTAATTATTTCATGTACTCCGCAGGAACTCCTTTAGCTTCTCCTTTAATTAATATTCATCACAACGCTATCAAATGTATAATAAAGATAATGATGAGTAGTATTATTATCAACACTCACTTCTACTAATGAACTGTAGGAAACATGGTGTTAACCCAATGTGAGAGGACTAAGTCACAAGGCAGGGAGGCTCTAATGTAAGATACAATCACGGTGCATTGTGGGAAATGTAGTCTTCATTGTTATTGGAGTACATGTCAGAATATATTCTAACTTTTGAGACTTTGTTACTTCATCTTCTCACACCAAGTTAAAAATCAAGACATGTAAAACTTCCTCTATATATCAAACAAATACAAAGGTTGCATGTGAATAAAATCAAGCCAAAATTAAGTGATACATGAATGTAGATTTGAAGAGAGAAGAAAAACACACATATAGTCCGGTGTCAATACTGACTGTGGATTAATCCGCCGCTGAAAATAGTCCCGAAAAATTCAATTTCCTCCTGTTTGTTTGATAAAACCTACTGTGAGCAGCCGACTCTGAGGCTCTTAGAAAAACTGTTAAGATTTGGTTTTTCTAAAGGCCTGCAGGCCAATGTACCCCACATTAAAGGACCCAACACAACACAGTTTTGCTTTTGAATCAGCAGAGCAAATAATGTTTTCTAACGATGAGTAAAACACATTTGAAACTCTCAGATTGAATTCCACTTTTCCTTTTGTCTGATCAAAACTAGGAAAGAACTGAGACTTTTTAACCCGATGACACACCATGTATTTGTGTTTTTAACTATTTACATTTCCAGTATAGGAACCAATGTGCGTCCTAACAGGAAGTGAGACGTTATTTAGTGTCGCACCATCATCGGATTTAACGAGAATGATAAAAAATCACAAAACAAGACTTTAATTGGCAGAAAAACACATTCATTAAAAACAACAAACTGCATAAACAGCTGAAACTGGAACCACACACACACACACACACACACACACACACACACACACACACACACACACACACACACACACACACACACCACACACACACACACACACACACACACACACACACACACACACACACACACACACACACACACACACACACACACACACACAATGTAATTAGCGGTATAGCTGCATGATTAGCAGGTAAAACAGACGATGTGTTTAGGTGGCGTGGGATAACTCAGCTCCTCTGAGCGTAACGACCCGTGTAATTTCGGGCCCTTTAACTGGCGTCATTAGTGTATTAGATATACATCGCGCGGACTAATTTGCTCTCTCAGGAGCACTTGTGCCGCTGCAGCTGCACCTTTTATTTATTTATTTTAAATGTTGGGAGTAATTGAGTTCTTGAGAGGATAAGCTGGGATTTATACGAGAGGACGCAGAAATATGTGAAGTTATTTATCTCTGAAGGGCGTTTGATTTCATCTCACAGCTGCAGGACGACACCTTTAAACGCTGCTCACCTCTCTGCAGGAAGCACTGTGTGTGTGTGTGTGTGTGTGTGTGTGTGTGTGTGTGTGTGTGTGTGTGTGTGTGTGTGTGTGTGTGTGTGTGTGTGAGCAGGTGTGTTTGAACAGACGTTAACAGATGCTGGATGTGAAATATATGAACCAGGATTTAAAGCAGCAGTCTGTCAGGATGCATTCTGTTATATCTCTTCTGTCTATAACGTCTTACACATGAGATACATCTAGAGAAGAGGACTTTAAATGTATTTTGTAACATAAAACAGAGGCAGAACATTTAAGTTGTTTTCAATGACTTTCCAGGCCCAGTTTGCATCAATTTCAAGGACTTTTTAAAGATTTTCTATGCACAGTTTTTTCCAAATTCAAGGACTTTCCGAGACTTTCAAGACCTCATTTGTCGCAAATTGAAATATATTTTTACAGATTTTCCACAAATACACTCACCTGAAAATCAAAGACTTTTTAAAAAGACTCGACATGCATATTGCTGAAATATGAATTAATGCAACGCCTAAATCTGTGGGATGATTAATACGAGAGGACGAGTGTGTGTGTGTGTGTGTGTGTGTGTGTGTGTGTGTGTGTGTGTTTGTGTGTGTGTGTGTGTGTGTGTGTGTGTGTGTGTGTGTGTGTGTGTGTGTGTGTGTGTGTGTGTGTGTGTGTGTGTGTGTGTGTGTGTGTGTGTGTGTGTGTGTGTGTGTGGTGTGTGTGTGTGTGTGTGTGTGTGTGTGTGTGGTGTGTGTGTGTGTGTGTGTGTGAGAGAGAGAGAGTCCAGGAGAGGACTCTTTAAAGTAGAGACACTACATACTGATATACACCTGGACATCAGCAGGAGAGGACTCTTTAAAGTAGAGACACTACATACTGATATACACCTGGACATCAGCAGGAGAGGACTCTTTAAAGTAGAGACACTACATACTGATATACACCTGAACATCAGCAGGAGAGGACTCTTTAAAGTAGAGGCACTACATACTGATATACACCTGGACATCAGCAGGAGAGGACTCTTTAAAGTAGAGATACTGATATACACCTGAACATCAGCAGGAGAGGACTCTTTAAAGTAGAGGCACTACATACTGATATACACCTGGACATCAGCAGGAGAGGACTCTTTAAAGTAGAGACACTACATACTGATATACACCTGAACATCAGCAGGAGAGGACTCTTTAAAGTAGAGACACTACATACTGATATACACCTGAACATCAGCAGGAGAGGACTCTTTAAAGTAGAGACACTACATACTGATATACACCTGAACATCAGCAGGAGAGCACTCTTTAAAGTAGAGACACTACATACTGATATACACCTGAACATCAGCAGGAGAGGACTCTTTAAAGTAGAGACACTACATACTGATATACACCTGAACATCAGCAGGAGAGGACTCTTTAAAGTAGAGACACTACATACTGATATACACCTGAACATCAGCAGGAGAGGACTCTTTAAAGTAGAGACACTACATACTGATATACACCTGAACATCAGCAGGAGAGGACTCTTTAAAGTAGAGACACTACATACTGATATACACCTGAACATCAGCAGGAGAGGACTCTTTAAAGAAGAGACACTACATACTGATATACACCTGAACATCAGCAGGAGAGGACTCTTTAAAGTAGAGACACTACATACTGATATACACCTGAACCAGAGTCTTGTATCGTGAACACACTCGACCTCTTCTCTGTATAATAATCCTTTACAAGCAGCATCTCCTCCCGTTCTTTGTCCCGCTGGGTTTCCCGGGGTGAGGGTGGTGCTGTCCCCCTGTGTGTGTGTGTGTGTGTGTGTGTGTGTGTGTGTGTGTGTGTGTGTGTGTGTGTGTGTGTGTGTGTGTGTGTGTGTGTGTGTGTGTGTGGCAGTAATTAGCATGCTGATTCTGCATGTAATCAGATGGCTTCTATACATCAGGCCGGGCGTCAACGTGGGAAAACGTCTGATTGTCTTCAACGCAGCATATGCTAATTGTTGATTGTCTCCAATATTATATGCTAATTGTCAGGAATTAGCATAATTCATTAACATTTGGGCCCTAATTACACAATGAAAAAAGAGTCAGAAAAAGCGGTGGGCTGCGCTCTGACTTCCTAATGCGGGATGCGATTAATGTGCCGCTCATTTGCATCGGAGAAGGAGCCTGAAATATTAAAAGTGTTGTTCAGAGGAAACCCAGATTAGTCCCTGATCAAATGTTGTTTTAGAAAAGGTGTACGGTGTCGGCCTCAGGTGAGGAAACAGAAACACAGAAACCCCCCTTAAATATGCAAATGAGCAGCAAAATGTGTAATTATATGATCTGCAGCAGATTCACAGAAACAAATGAAGCTTTGGGATTCTCTTTGATGCGCTTTATCTCACATTAATGAGACACTCAGACAAAAAGAAACAACCAAAACACTTTGATTTCATCAGAGGGCGAGACGTTCACAGCCATTAGGAGTCAAAACACTCAAGTACACACTCTTACTGAAGTACATACTCTTACTGAAGTACACACTCTTACTGAAGTACACACTCATACTGAACAAGTACACACTCTTACTGAACAAGCACACACTCTTATTGAACAAGTACACACTCATACTGAAGTACACACTCTTACTGAACAAGTACACGCTCTTACTGAAGTACACACTCTTACTGAACAAGTACACACTCATATGAAAGGACACACTCAAAGTGAAGTACACACTCATACTGAACAAGTACACACTCTTACTGAACAAGCACACACTCTTATTGAACAAGTACACACTCTTACTGAACAAGTACACACTCATATGAAAGGACACACTCAAAGTGAAGTACACACTCTTACTGAACAAGTACACACTTATTGAAATATCTGCTGGTTTGTTGTTTATTTGTATATGAGTATCAACATGTTGGAGACATATTCTGCAGTAAAACCGTAGTATTTTCCTCTGAAATGTAGATCTGTCCTGCAGCGTGAATACGAACAGCTCAATCAACAGCAGCATCAACAAGATATGTTTTCAGTCTGGATTTGAAAGTATTAAGAGTTGCAGCGGACCTGCAGGATTCTGGGAGTTTGTTCCAGATAGTCGGGGCATAATAGCTAAACGCTGCTTCTCCATGTTAAGTTCTTACTCTTGGAACAGAGAGCAGACCCGTCCCAGAAGACCTGAGACTCCTGGATGACAAACCATGTAGAGCAACGATCCGGCAGGGACTGGCTGTTGCAGCTGAAACACTGGAGCTGGCTCGATCGCAGGGCAGGTGTGTTGATTGCTGATTTGGTCCAGGTGAGTACAAGCAGGAGAGAAGACAGGAGGGGGAAGGGGGAAAACAGACAAAACCAAAAACACAAAAATTAAATAAAACACACTCATACCATGCATACATGAGTCAAGGGGGCGCACCCATGACAGTATTTCCCTCTGAAATGCAGACCTGTCTTGCAGAAACGTGACGTGTCATACCGTTGACCTCCGTTTTTTGATTCAGACTAGGGTAAAAGCAGGGAATAACAAGGTATTCCTTTATGTAAAACTTTATTTTTAACTTCTGAATATTGTCTGCCAGTCGTCTTTTTTAGAAACCAGCAGATATCTGACATGTCGTCAAATATCTGCTGGTTACTGTTGTTTTTTGGTGAGTATCAACATGTCGGATACATATTTTGCAGTAGAATCTGAGTATTTCCTCTGAAATGCAGATCTATCCTCCAGAAACGTGACGTGTTGTACCGTTGACCTCCGTTTTGTTTCCTGACGATCTCCAGGTCTTAGTTAGCGACTCTGACAGATGCCAGTCCATCAGACAGCATCCCGGGTTCAGGTTTCTCCTGTTAACGTGCTGGTGGAGGGGGGGTTAACTCGGAGGTAATTGAAGCGAGGGGCTTTTGTACGAATCTGCTTCCAATCCACAGGAGAACAGGCCGAGGGTTTTAATGAATGGAGCCCGTCATTAAAATGATAACTATTTCCTCCGAGATCACTTCCAATTTAAATGTGGGGGGGAAAAAGAGAAAAAGGCGTAATTGAAAGATCTTTTTTTTTGCTGCCATTCAAAATGTGAGTCTCTGGGAGGAGAGGGGGATTGTTTGTAGCTACAGCTCACTACTTCCAATTACTCTCTTTCTGCAGCACTTAAAGCCTCCGAGACGCCGTTAACCCCTCGAAGAAACACCCGAGAAACTGCCGTGTTTTCTTTGGATCGGCAGCGGTCAAAGGGAACAGATCCGTATCACAGAGAGAGAGACGGACTGAGACAGGACTTAAGTGATAAACAATGAGGTGCAGATATTAGCAGCTGCACATACAGCAGGTCAGATCTCACACTCCAATACTACTTCCAAAATATATATTCTATATGTTCCTGTTTATACTTCAGAGTCAAAACTGATCAAGCAGAAGCAGCGTTCAATTTGTATTCCCCTATATCTGGAATAAAGTCCCAGAAATCTGCAACTGTGACTTCTTTTAAATCAAGGCTGAGACCTAACTTTTCTGTGTGCATTTAGATTTTTTGCAAATTTTTTAGATTTTTTCTCCAAATTTGGAATTTGACATTTTTCTTAACATTAAGATTTTTTTCGTACATTAAGATTTTTTTCGCAAAATCTTAAAAGTTTGTACTTTTATCTACAAATTCTGACTTATTTCAAAAAATCTCAAAAATCCGAAATGTGACTTTTTTCAAAAAACTTCCAAATTGTGACTTTTTCCTAAAAAATCTGACTTTTTCCTAAAAAATCTGACTCTTTCCTAAAAAAATTGACTTAAAGCTCCCATGTCATGCTTTTCCGGTTATTACCCGTCCCCTTGTGTGTTATGAAGGTTTTTATGCATGTAAACGGTGTGCAGAGTCAAAACCCTCAAAGTACACCCTGTAGCGAGTAAAACTCTAACACAGAAAATACCTCCCCAAAACGCCTCGTTGGAGATACGTCACTGCCCATTTGAGTCTTCCATTTAGTTCCGGGTACCGACTGATGTCATGCGGTACCCGGAACGAAATGGACCAATCCCGAAGAGCTATGGCCACACCAGCAGCGGCGTGTTCCTCCAGAGGTTCGAAGAACCGGCATTTCACAGACGAAAGTTTCCAAAACATTGCCCAGTTTGAGGCCGGATATGCACAGCTTGTTTGGACCGTTTGGAGCAGGGGAAGATCCGGGTACACAACCTGTAAGTTTGCATTGTTATTTGTGTATTTATCAAACAAGACTGTTTAAATGTGTAAACTGTGTTGGACTGCTAAGCCATTGACACAGTGCTAACTGTGCTAACTAAGTTGCTAGAGTTTCCATATATCAACTCTAATATCAGCAGATGGCCTTGCATACATGTATCTCATAGCAGGAGAATGTCTGCATTCACACACAAATACCTATTGACAGTATACTCCGGGTGATTTGCCGTGCGGTCAGTCGCGAAACGTAATTACATTATAGCTGGCGTAGCGTGTATGCAACCGATCTAACACACGGAGCTAGAGCTAGGTTTGGTCGGAAAAACATTTTTGTGATGCTACGTTGCTAGCGTTTAAATATATCAACTACAATGTCAGCAGATGGCCTTACATGTTTGTCATGGCAGGAGAATGTCTGCAGTCACACACACGGAATACTCATACAGTATACTCCGGGTGATTTACCGTACATTGTGACAGTACATATACTGCATGTATAGCTAACGAGGCTAGCTGTATGCTAGCGCAAAACAATGTATTCATGCAAGTTCCATTGTATGACCGAACGTAGCAGAATACCCGTATACGATTGCAATTATAAACACGTTATTGCTAGCCTAATATGAACCACTAGCTTTTGTTCATAGTAGTTTTATTACACTGCATTATAGTTGCCTTTCCTCCAAGCTAACGTTCATATCGTGTTAGCTACCAAGGTAAACAAAGCTAGGTTAGCATATTAGCAGGCAAGCTGTTCATTACACTCCTACCACAACTACTACTAACGAATCTAAAACAACTAAGTTTCTCTAATATTTTGTGATTTGCATTTGATTTCGTCCAGCCAGATCCTGGCGGACAATCCATGACGGGGACGGGACTTCTACTACTACTGAGGCCTCGTGCTA
Source organism: Trematomus bernacchii (assembly GCF_902827165.1). Taxonomy (NCBI): domain Eukaryota; kingdom Metazoa; phylum Chordata; class Actinopteri; order Perciformes; family Nototheniidae; genus Trematomus; species Trematomus bernacchii. Next base: position 552,508 of record NW_022987601.1, read on the forward strand.
AAAGGCACCGCACCGGCTGTGCGCAGGCAAGATGCGAGGAGGAATGGATGATATACCGTGTGTATATATGTATATTTATGTTCATTTTGTACATTTCTAAAAATAAAGTTTAATGGAAATACTTAGTAGGCCTATCCTTTCTTCCCTGAATTATTTGCCCCTATAACATATCATTCATATATATCAAACCATGATTTGATTTCTCATCAAACAGTAGTAGTTTATTACAGGTAAAAATAACTTACTCTTTGTTATGACCGGCTCGTAGGCCACAACGGAAAGGCAAGGAGACATACACGAGTTTACAAAACCACGGCACATTTATTGTGGTAAATGCAGAGATAGGTGGTCGAGGGGAGAGGATCGCTGAGTTCGTCCTTCTGCAGCCGCTTTGGAGAGAGACTCCGGGCCGCTGGGATTAATAGCACCGGCTACGGAGGTGTCCGTGATCGCGCTGATTACCCTCTTCAGCTCCACCCCACCGTAAGCCCTGCAACACACCTGCACAAAGGCCCTGGGGCCGTCACACTCTTCTATAACAACAGTTGTAGGTTCAGTTCGGTTAGTTAGTATAAAATATCAGCTGTACCGACGCCATTATTACACTGATGTTCCCCGAAAAAAGCGGGCGGAGCCTCTCTGGATGTTGACTAATCAGAACAGAGTGGCCGAGCTGACCAATCGGAGCACACTAGGCTCACAGGGAGGGGGGGGCAAGAGCTCCAACGAGTCGTTTAGTGGAGAGAGTGAATACTGCTGAATACACATACTTTACAGAGATGCTGTATGCGAAACCAATGTGAGTTTGGAAAATTGCACAGTATAAATCTATTTTAGTATACCTCAACAATGTAATTATGATCAGTGGAAATAGCCATGACATGGGCCCTTTAATTCAAAGAATTCTGACTTTTTTTCTAAACATTCTGACTTTTTTCTCAAAATCTAAAAATTCGGACATCATTTCTCAAATTTCTGACCTTTTTCTGTAAAAGGACCTTTGTCTCCTTGCAGTGACTGAGAGTTATTCGAAAGGTTTCTAAGTGCATTCTCGCCAAGGATTCAACATATTTACTGTATTTCTCACATGTTGGAAACAATCCAGAACAGATACTGAAACAGGAAGAATATCATCTTTACTGGTCTGTAGTAAAAACCTCCGTGAATATACACAAAACATTTCTCCAGGTTTCCGTATCTCCACATTTAACACATGTATTCTGGCACGATGATAACCCCGGTGATGAATCTGCAGCATGTATAAGGGTCTGGATAAAGACAGTAAAGCCTCCGTGAATAAACAGTTTCTGTGTGCATCCTGCAGCATCAGTTCTACACATTGGACATATCTAGTTCTTACATATTGGAAACAGTCCAAAATCTCTAATGAAACACATCACGTGTCATCTTTACTCGTCCGTATAAAAAGCCTCTGTGAGTATACACTAAACCAACATGTCTCCAGGTTTCTGTGTGCAGTCTGAAGGAAGATATCTCCACATTTAACATATGTATTCTGTATAATGATAACCCAGGTAATGAAACAGAATATCATGTATAAGAGTCTGGATAAAGACAGTGAAGCCTGTGTGAATAAACAGTGTCTGTGTGCATCCTGCAGGATCATATTTAGTTTTTATATATTGGAAACGGCCCAAAACAGATACTGAAACAAAAATAATATCATCTTTACTGGTCTGTATAAAAAGACAGTAAAGCTTTCATGAACGTACGGAAACAAAACATGTCTCCAGGTTTCCATGTGCATCCTAGCCAATGATTCAACATATTTGCAGTATTTCTCACATGTTGGAAACAATCCAGAACAGATACTGAAACAGAAAAAATATCATCTTTACTGGTCTGTATACAAAGACAGTAAAGCCTCCGTGAATCTACTAAACATGTCTCCAGGTTTCTGTGAGCAGTTTGTAGCAACATATCTACACATTTAACATATTTAGTCTGTATAATGATAACCCAGGTAATGAAACAGAAAGAATATCATGTATAAGAGCTTGGACAAAGACAGTAAAGCCTCCGTGAATCTGCAGAAACAAAACATGTCTCCAGGTTTCTGCAGATATATTTAGATTGTACATACTGGAAACAGCCCGAAACAGATACTGAAACAGAAAGAATATCCGCTATACTCGTCTGTATTAAAAGACAGTAAATCCTACATGAATATCCACAAACAAACATGTCTCCAGGTTTCCGTATCTCCACATTTAACACATGTATTCTGGCACGATGATAGCCCCGGTGATGAATCTGCAGCAGCTTCATGTACTCAGACAGTAAAGATAGTGCAGCATTGTGTTTCTGATGAAAGGCGGATCTTCGGGGATAGAGCGGCTGTTATTCTGGCACGCTGTCTAATGTTCTGCAGCTTCTATACATGCCATCCATCGCCTGAACATCCGGGACTCCAGGGGCCGCTAAACCCTGCAGGGTGGGGAGAATCTAATAAAACGCACTTGACGTTTTAATTGCATTTTCCTCATCAAGGAGTAATCTGCAAGATGGTTGAGGCATTTCTGCTGAGACCAATAAGGCTGATATTATGATCCGTCATTTCTTTGATAAACACGCCGACGCCCGCTCTGATTGTGTGAGGAACATCGAGCGGGAGGAAGACGTATATATACACATTTAACATATTTATTCTGTATAATGATAACCCAGGTAATGAAATAGAAAGAGTATCATCTTTAAAAGTCTGGATAAAGACAGTGAAGCCTCCGTGAATAAACACAAACAAAAAGAGACACATCTACACACGACATGTTTTGTACATATAGGAAACAGCCCAAAAGAGCAAGACGTTCGCATCGTCAGGCTTTTCTTTGGACGTCTTTTGTGGTTTTTGATTCCCATAAATACACAAAAAATATCATCTTTATTAGTCTGTGTAAAAAGCCTCCGTAAGTGTACACAAACAACACATATCTCCAGGTCTCCATGTGCATCCTAGCCAAGGATTCAACATATTTACAGTATTTCTCACATGTTGGAAACAGTCCAGAACAGATACTGAAACACTACAAATATCATCTTTACTGGTCTGTGTAAAAAGCCTTCGTAAGTGTACACAAACAAACATGTCTCCAGGTTTCTGTGTGCAGTTTGCAGCGACATATCCACACATTTAACATATTTATTCTGTGTAATGATAACCCAGGTAATGAAACAGAAAGAATATAATCTGGATAAAGACAGTAAAGCCTCCGTGAATATACACAAACTAAAAGCGACTCTGTGTGCATCCTGCAGCAACAGATCTACACATTGGATATATTTATGTTTTACATATTGGAAACAGCCCAACATCTCTAATGAAACACAAAGCGTGTCATCTTTACTGGTCCGTATAAAAAGACAGGAAAGCCTTCGTGAGTATGCAGAAACTAAACAGGTTTCTACACATTCAACATATTTAGATTGAACATATTGGAAACGGCCCAAAACAGACACTGAAACAGAAAGAACATCATCCTCATCAAGGAGTAATCTGCAGGAGGGTTGAGGCGTTTCTGCTGAGAGCAACGAGGCTGATATTCTGATCCGTCATGTCTTTGATAAACAGGAACATCGAGCGTTTGCATCATCTCGGCTCGGGCTTTTCTTTGGACGTCTTGTGTGGTTTTTTGATTTCCATAAATACAGTCTGGTGCAATGTGTTTCAGATGTGAGAGCATGAAGACGAGGTTCTGGCCTCTCTGCGCAGGTCTGGGGTCAGTTCTGTGTCGTAATGTATAATGAATAATGCCTTTCAATTAGCCCAATCTGTGAGTCACACATATGTTGAATGTGTAGATCTGATCCTGCAGGATGCAAAGGAAACCTGGAGACACGTTTTGTTTGCAGGACTAAACAATAATCTGCGTTGTTGCTAACAGTGTCTGCAGAAAAGCGTGGTGTTGTTGGAAGTCTTACGAAGTGAGGACCAGAAGCCCAAATTAGCAACATGCCAAATGCAGATAAAGATATATATAAGCAGATTAGATAGGAGTTGAGTCGTCACTGAAACACATCAGTTGATCGACTTCTCTTTGTCTCGCTACTCTCTCACTGTCAACCCTCTGCTGTACTGTCTTTTTATACAGACTAGTAAAGATGACACGTGTGGTTTTTTGTTAGTGATTTTGGGCCGTTTCCAATATGTAAAAACGAACTATGTTCAATATGTAGATATGTTGCTGCAGGATGCACACGGAAACCTGGAGACACGTTTAGTTGGTGCATATTCACCAAGGCTTTACTGTCTTTTTAAACAAACCAGGAAAGATTCAGAGTCAAAACTCTACATGTAGAAAGTATCAATTATTATGCTTCATATATCTGGGACTACCAGAAAACAGATGCCTTTAATTCAATTAAATGTAATTTCTTATACTACACACGTGTTGTTTTTCGTTAGTGATTTTGGGGCATTTCCAATATGTAACATTTAAACATGTCCAATGTGTAGATCAGGTCCTGCAGGATGCACACGGAGGCTTTACTGTCTTTATCCAGACTCTTAGAGATGATATTCTTTCTGTTTTATTAGATTTCTGAGCTGGGTTATCATGACGTTAGAACTGAATGAGTTAAAGGGGACCTATCATGCAAAATGCACTTTTGTACGTCTTTTCTACATGAATATGTGTCCCTGGTGTTCCAGGGAACTCACCAAGTGTCAGAAAACACAACCCTCTCTATTTTCCTCCATACCCAAATCTCTAAAAAAGGGGCTGCAACGGATCTGATAAAAACTGATCCAGATTTGAACACTGTCCTGACGTCAGGACAGTGGCGCTACGGCTATTGGGCCAACTCTCCACCTATCAGGAGGAGACAGCCACGGCCATTGCCGTTCGAAAGCGCTGGAGACGCTGTAGTACATATGCCAGGCCTCTAGATGGTGCTGTTCTCACTGAATCAGCCCTTGCTAAAACAGGGATAAAAAAGTGCAAATTGAGCAAAATGAGGCGTGGCTAAAATGCATGATCTGTTTGGTATTTAAAAAAAAAAAAAGTATAAATATGCCTTATATAGGTATGGTCCTACACGATATTATTCAAATATAGCATGATAGGTCCACTTTAAGATAAGATAAGAGATACTTCATTGATCCCAACCTGGGACATTTTTGTGTTGCAGTGGCATAAAAAACGACTGTGAAAATGTGAAGGACAGGAAATAATACAACAACATCTCTCACAGTCTCATGTAATAGTTGAAGTGGTAGTGAGGTTTAATGTCTTTTTCTTCTGTTAATGATCTGTTTTAAGGTTTTCTGGTGGTGAAAAGTCCACCTATATCAAAGAGAAACCTATCTATTTAATCAGAAATACGAGGTGTCTCCACCTGGTAAGGTCAACCGTGTCCGAGCAGAGCAGATTTTAATGGAGAGGATACGCCACCAGGAACCATATCTACTGTTTATGTCGTCCTTAATTTCCCATTAATTAGTATATTTGGGCGTGTGCCGCGTGGTGACCTTTAAAAGTCGCCTGTGTTTGGTTTCCTCCGCTGACAGTGGAGCGCTGGAACAACACAAATAAAAGGAGGCGCAGGAAAATAGATCTTTTTAATGGAGTTTAACAATCGGTCTCTGGTGGACTCATTAGGATGACCAGTTTGACTTATTTTACAGCCACTGGTAATTAGTATGTGCAGGAGTTATGGCTGTAATCACACAAGTTTCCCTTTGACTTTCTCTCCATTAACTCTGCTGCAGGAAGGCGGTCAAAGGCGTAAAAAGACAGCAGCCGTAAAACTCATAAAACTGTAGGGTTCCTTCTGGGGAACTTTAATACTTGCAGCGATATGATAATTCTTTTTACTTCAAAGTAGACGATAAAAAAAAAGGACAATTTTCACAGCCTTTCAGCGGCGGCGGGACGGTTTTGAAATGCATTCTGGGTAATCTGGCGGCTTTCGGCTCCACGGGGGGTTCAGTGTTGTGATAAATAAATAAATAACAAACAGCAGAGACCCTCTTTGGTGGGCAAAGACAAATATTTTAAATTGTTTATCAGAGGAAACATTTTACTGATCAGTATTCCAACACAGCGGCACACGAGGAGAACCATTGTGACGCAGCGGGAGGTTTAAACACCATATTAATATCTTTATTATTAATACAGATTTAAACAAAGAGGCAGGGAGAGAGAGGGTTAATCAACGGCACAAACAAGACATTTACAGCTTCCATGAGAACAATGTCTGACTGTCCCTAACTATTGGATAAAAGCCCTCCTTTTTAAAATATACCCTGTAGTTTGCCATATACTCATTTTCCTAAGTGTTCTTGTTTTTGAGCTTAAAGGTTATTTGTAAAGTTACATTTAAATTCTGGTTCAAATAATTGTCTTTAGGATCCTTTTTTAGTGCTAAATAGTTTCTTAAAAATATAAAAAAATCTATCAATCTTTTTCCTTTTTTTACCTACTTTGCAACTTATTTTTTAGATTGTTTATGTTCGCACCATCAGATACTGAAGCAGATTCCTTGCATGTGTGAACGTACCTGGCGATAAACTTGATTCTAATTCTGAAAATAATCCTCTAACGGTGCGTCCACACGGCAGCGTCGCGTTGAAGCTTGCCGGTGTCTGGCGTGCGACCAACAACCAATCACTTTAATCTAGCCAATTTGATTGGCTAGAGCTTGTACTGGCATATGATTTGATTGGCTGGCGCTTCCGTCGAAGCTTGAAAAGTTGAACTTTTCTCAACTTTTGAAGCGAGCCACGGAGGCAAAGCGACGCGACGTAACCACAATGCAGTTCGGCAAAGCGTGACGTTTCCCCATTCAAAGTGAATGGGAAGCGTCTCCGTTGAAGCACGCGACGCTGCCGTGTGGACGTACCGTAATACCTCATAATTACACAATTTCACAGCCAATCAAACCTGTGCATTACATCATCTGCATTATATCAGACAACCCACGTTAGCTTCATGCTAACTACTCTGCACCAAACTAAAGTGAGCTGCTTTTATCTGCAGATTATACGTGTCTTTGTTTTGTTTGGTGCGCTTAAAATAATGTAGTTTTGTATCTGCACATGTCTAGTTAATTGAAAACAAAGATTCTTATCATTATTATTAATGCAGATTTAAAGAAAGGGACAGAAAGGCTTAATCAACAACACAAACAAGACATTTACAGCATCCATGACAACAATACGTCCCTAATTATCGGATTTAAAGGCTTATTAAAGTGGGGAAAATAACTCCATAATGACTTGAGTTCACAGCCAATCAAACCTGTGCATTACAACATCTGCATTATATCAGACAACCCACGTTAACTTCATGCTAAACCTGTATAAACGTCTCTCTGTATGGTTTGGATAATGGTGTCGTCCTTGCTTAAAATAATGTCGTTTTTTATCTGCAAATGTCTAGTTAATGGAAAAAAAAACATTCCCCAAAAGGCTTTTTAACCAGCTAATTGCATCGAGTACAATGTAAACAAAACAAAAATGTAAACGGTCTGCAGAGGCTGAAATCCCAAACTTCCCGGAGCTTAGTGACATCATTACGGAACACTCACGCTCCTATTGGCTAGCGCTCCAACACATTGACTAGGCTAAGTGGGCGGGACATCTCTAAGAAAATGTAGCTAGGAGTGGATAATTCTACCTTTTTAAAAGAAAGGAAATGTGATTTATTTACATTTAAAGGACCTATTCTTCTCCTGTAGTGTGTTCTATAGGTGTTAGTGCATGTAAACGGTCTGCAAAGTTCAAAAATCCCAAACTTCCAGAACATAGTGACATCATTACGGAACACTTGCACTCCTATTGGCTAAAGCTCCAACACATTGTACGTGATAGGCTAAGGGGGCGGGACATCGCTAAGCTGGCTGACCAATCACAACAGAGCCGGCCAGCTGACCAATCAGAGCAGACTGGGCTCTGGTTTCAGACAGAGGGTGAAAAGAGGAGCTGCAGCACAGGCAGTCTGAGAAAAATAAAGAGCTTTTTGAAAAAATGTTGCCGACTAATGTTTATCTGATTAGCAGGCAGCCCTATGAGGAATAACAAAACAATGAAAAGCGATCAATCAACAATCATTGCAGTGAAGTCGGCCTAATTCAGAAACTCAACCTCAACAACAACAACAACAACAACACGCTTTCTGCACGACACTGTACGCAACAACACAAATGTTTGTTTAGTCTAGCAAGCAGCTGTCAATCAAAGACAGGGACACGCCCCCCTTTCAGACAAACAGAGCATTTTCTGAAATGTCCTAAAAAATCTTCCTTTTTTTATTTTGTTTGGTGATATCTGTATGTTTATGTTTATTTACGAACCCCAGTAGCTTTTGCTCTTGACGAAAGCTACTCTTCCTGGGGTCCGACACTTAAAACAATACAACAATAATACAACAATACAACACAACAACAATAGGAGTTACAAGACAAGTGCAGTGTCACAGATACGCAGAAGAGTACGGTGCATTTACAAAGACAACATACATGGAGACTAAATAAACTAAAGAACAAATACAAAACGTGTGTGTGTGTGTGTGTGTGTGTGTGTGTGTGTGTGTGTGTGTGTGTGTGTGTGTGTGTGTGTGTGTGTGTGTGTGTGTGTGTGTGTGTGTGTGTGTGTGTGTGTGTGTGTGTGTGTGTGTGTGTGTGTGTGTGTGTGTGTGTGAGAGATTAGGCAAAAGAAAGAGTAATATAAATTATAATTAAAATGATATGAGTAACAATGTAATGATGATGTATCCTTGGGGGGGGGGGGGGGCATGTAGCAGGACCTTGTTCCCCTTTCACAAGTCTTCCTTTTAAAAACTTCTTGCGATACACGTATATCTAAATAACAAAACCCATGTGGTGAAATCACCGTCAAACCGCGGGTTGTTTTGGTGTCTTTCTTATTATTATATTCTATCTGTAAAACGTCTCCTCCTCATTATGTCCTCATGACTTTAATTAAGAGTGCTTCATGAGCGCCACCATCAGCAGGATTTCTGACGCCTCGTGCACTTTTTAATGCATCCACATTAGTTTTTTAATACATGTCGGACTCACAAACAAACACCGTTAAAGGTCGGAGGAGAAACTTCTGCTCATCAAGAGACAACAAGACCTGTCTGAACTCATTTCATGGCTGTTGTCTTTTTTTATGTTTGATATCCTCCCCTTTTTACTGCCCATCTAATGGCTTATTTATTACATCCATTCTTTATAAGCCGGCTCCTGTGTGGCCTCATTACGACTTCAGCACTGCTTTGGTATTCCAGGATAATTATGAGCTTCATTGTTTTAATAAGAGTCTCGGTCAGCCGGCTACATCTTCACGGGTCCCAGCGGGGGGGAAACGGACAGATGGATCCGACTCTGCAGGTAAATATTTATACGCTGTGGAGGAGATGTTGAATCTCATCAGCTGTCTCTAAAGGCGCTGGGATGTTCATCTGCTGAACGTCCACGGAAAGACTCTGGATTACATTCAACGTAATCAGGATACTGAGAAAATATGTATTACAGTTACAAAGAAAGAATCTCATTAATGTTTCTAAAAATGTGGGATTTCTAGCAGGATTCAGTGTTACTAAAAAGAGGGGCTTTCCATTTTGGACACCAGAAGGCTTGGGGGTCCTTATCAGATCAAATGAAATAATAAGACACCAAAACAACCCGTCGTTTCTGTTGATATCACCACATAGGTTTGTTATCTAGATATACGTGTATCGTAAGAAGTTGTATTTGAAAAAGGAAGATTGCTGTGGAGGAGATACTTGAATCTCATCAGCTGTCTCTGAAGGCGCTGGGATGTCCATCTGCTGAACGTCCACAGACTGGCTTCAGGAGGAATGGATTACATGTAACGGGATAATCAGGATACTAAGAAAACGGTATGAAAGTTACACGGAAAAAATCTCATTAGTGTTTCTAAATATTGGGAATTTCTAGCAAGATACAAAATGTATGGCTTTCCATTTTGGACACCAGCAGGCCTGCGGGGTAATGGATTTGACAAAGTGACCATATAACATTAAAGAAACTGCTGGATGCTAACTTGCATATGTTGGGACATTTACACAATTAACACAAGTTGCATTAATTGCATTGTATAGACCCTCCAGAAAAACGCGATTATGCGATCGCATAATTTACCGCATAATCAGCAAAATGGCGCATATTTTTAAAAGGGCGCATATTTATTAAAAGGTCGCATAATCCCCGCATTTTTCCACACAAAGTTGAGGGAAAAAACAGTTAACGTGAAGTAGTGATGTCATCAGCTCGCGCAGGTAAACAACACCGTAGAGTGAATGTGTGGAACTCACACGAGAGAGAAAACAACAAGATCAGCGCCATATAGATTATTATATACTATTATACTATTATTATTATATACTATTATACGGCTCTGACCAAGATGAAAAAATCGAATCCATCTCATTTGCCTACGAACATTTCTGCTAAAGACCGGGCAAAGCAGTACCCTGATGTCTTGCACGAAAGTGGGGGGAAACTATTCTGCACCCCGTGCAACTGTGTGTTGGAGCATAAGAGAAAATCGACGGTGACGACCCACTTTGATTCATTCAAACATTCTAAAATGCTTTCTGCTGCTGCGGACAAGAAAGTCAAACAACTCGCGTTCACCGAGGCATCAACCTCCAAAACCCTTTCGAGGGCTACAAGAAACGAGGTGAGTAGCCTACAAGATTGAAGCTGGTCAGATAACGAACGAGTAAATTAAAACAGAATGAGGCGGAGAAGAGTGTGTGTGTGTGTGTGTGTGTGTGTGTGTGTGTGTGTGTGTGTGTGTGTGTGTGTGTGTGTGTGTGTGTGTGTGTGTGTGTGTGTGAGAGAGAGAGTGATTAAAATAGCCCATATATAAATACATAAATAACACTTTGTGATGTAGCTTGCTTCTAGTATGCTTGTTTATCATAGGAACTCTTTAAAAGGGCTCACTTTCATTCAGTAGTAGCCTAGTAACAGGGTGTGGGAGAAGAATCACCTTTTTTCCGCCTCCCGCATATTTCGCAACTTTTCGCATATTTAGCATATTTCCGCATATTTCGCAACTTCACCGCATAAAATCACATAAAAACCCTGCATGTTTAATCGCATAATCAAGGATTTTAGCCCGCATAATCAAGGATTTTAGCCCGCATAATCAAGGATTTTAGCCCGCGTTTTTCTGGAGGGTCTAATTGTAGCTAAAACATGGCTTGATAGATTTGGACAGTTTTGGAGTGAGGGTACTGGAATCTCATCAGCTGTCTCTAAAGGCGCTGTGATGTTACATATTATTATTATTCATGTAAACCACTATCTGAGACACTGTTTACAACCTAAAATACATTCTGGTGATGGTTAATGGTTTTCGTGTTAATGTAAGAGCAGTTAAACACTACACCAAAGTAAGAAAGGGTTGATCCCCAGATCAACACCTGAACATGTGTGTGGATAATGTTCAGATTTACTTATCCTTCATGCTGCTTCTCCAGAGGTTATAGTGCAGGTCAAGATGTGTGCATCTTTCTGTTGCATTGCAAGCAGCGCTGGGACCCCCCCATTAAAGGAGAAGCTCATCCAGACGGCTGCAGGTTGTAACCTTGGTGCTCTGGAGGAAGATGCTAGCTGCCGTTAGCGCTCGGCTGCGCTGAAGGACATGCTCGTGTCCAGGGTCGGACTTTAAAAAAGTAATCCATTACAGTTACTGGTTTGTAAGAAGTCTCTCTGTGGGGTGATTTTGAGTACCATGAGTAGGGTTGCAACCATTGGATATAGAGAGCACAAGATGAACATTATTATCTCTACGGTGGACAATTGTTTATGATCCAGAGTCCTCTAAAACTTTAAAATGTATCAAAATCAGTACAGATATGTGCTCTTTCTGGTTAAAACTGCCATGTATGACCCTGAGGATGTCAGAAATTGATTCAGCATCCTCACTAACCCCCAAAACCACTCCAAAATTGGTCCAATTCCTTTAAAACATATTGTCTGCATATGCTAATAATGCTAATTATGCAAATTATGTATTTATTATTTGCATTGAGGAAGATGCTAGCTGCCGTTAGCGCTCCGCGGCGCTGAAGGACATGCTGGTGTCCAGGGTCGTAGTTTAAAAATGTAATCCATTATGTTACTGGTTTGTATGAAGTCTCTCTGTGGGTAGTAGTGTTGCAACCATTGGATATAGAGAGCACATGATGTTCATCCCACAGGCCATTAGACTGTTAACCACCTGAACTCTGTAAAGAACATCCATAACATTCATCTGTTTACATCTCGCTAATTATTTATCTATATATCATATTCCATGTACTTGTATATAGACTCTTCTTGCACTATTTATATTTTATTTGTATTTCTGTCTGAAAACATTCTCTTGCACTGTTTGATCAGTTTTATTAGTTTATGTCCTATATATATTCATGTTGCTCTGTTGGAGGAGGACTTCAGTTTTTCATCTCCATATCTACTCTGTAGCTGCTGAGCACATGATGATAGAGACTTGAATCTTAAATCTTGAAGATGAACATTATTATCTTTACTGTGGACAATTGATCTGCAAATATTTAAGCAATCTGTCCAATCCAGATGATCCAGAGTCCCCTAAAACTTCAAAATCAGCCCACAGAGAGTACAAATATGGCAATTTCCGTGTTTAAACTCCAATGTATGATCTTGAACATGTCAGAAATGTACTCAATCACCTCCAAAACCACACAACAATTGCCCAAGTCAGCCAAGCCATTTCAAAACTATTGTCTGCAAATGCTAATGAATGCTAATTAACACAACTTATGCTAATTGTGCAAATGTCCCAACATAAACAGGTTAGCATCCTGCAGTTTTTATGAGTAGTGTTGCAACAATTATATATAGAGAGCACAAGATGAACATCATTACCTCTAATCTGGGCACTTTGTAATGATCCAGAGTCCCCTAAAACTTCAAAATCGACCCAAAATGAATCTAAATCAGTCCATAGAGAGTACAGATATGGCAATTTTCTGGTTAAAACTGCCATCAATGATCCATAAAAAATGTCATAAATGGACTCAATAACCTCCTAAACCACTCCAAAACTGTCCAAAACTGCCGTACCATTTGAAAACTATTGTCCCCATAAGCATAACGCTAATTAATAGGTTAGCACCCAGCAGTTTCTATGTTCTGGGGACCCTTACTATACATTTATATCATTAAACTTAATGGGTACATCTCCAGGTTCACAGCAGGCCTCTCTGAGCTGCAGACAGACCGTAATGGAAAGCTCCAGATCACAGAAAGATGAGCGTCTAACACGACGAAGGACATTTTATCTGATCGTCTGGGAGTGGATAATGGACGCCGGCCAGGTGCCCTCAGAATCCATTTGTGCCCTAGTTTCTTTTAAGCGTCGATACGTTAGCGTCTGTCCTCCGGAGACGTGTTAGCAGGGACTCTGGGGAACAGTTTCTCCATCACTCCCACGCTCTGTTCTCCAGAAAACATCATCACGGGAAGGGAAATCATTTAAACCCCTGAAGACAGCGCTAACACATGTGCAGCTAACTGTGATCCTGAGCATTGATTTATCTGCTGCTATCTACTGCTGACAACTTATCAATGTCAGGAGGACAGAAATGAAGCAGGCTATACTAACTCCAGTGGAATTAAAGGTAAAAAAAGAGCAATAAATCCCATGCACTTCAACATGTCCTTTATCACGTTAGCATACTGTCCTGTATCACCGTTAGCATACTGTCCTGTATCACCGTTAGCATACTGTCCTGTATCACCGTTAGCATACTGTCCTGTATCACCGTTAGCATACTGTCCTGTATCACCGTTAGCATACTGTTAGCATACTGTCCTGTATCACCGTTAGCATACCGTTAGCATACTGTCCTGCATCACCGTTAGCATACTGTCCTGTATCACTGTTTATATTGCTGTCAACTAGTGTCTACCTGAAAACTATATTTTGCACGACTACAATTAAACACATCATAACTTACTTTAGCCAAATGCTAATTCATACTGATAAGAGCCTGAAGGCACCATAATGTAACTCCTCTGGATGCTAACCGCTAAGCAGCTAACCGTTAGCAGCTAACAGCTAACGTTAACTAACTCTCCTTCAGATTTAAACACAGATTTGTGGTTCACGGATTAGCATGATCAGTGAACTGCGTTTTAAGGAATTATCTATGATCTCCAGGATGCTGTTAATCTCAAACCCTGACATTAACTTTTGCTAATTTAGAAAATCCTCAGTTTTGGCATCGACTTGGTACCGCAGGAACAGTTCTGCCCCTCACTATAAATCAGCTTTTTCCAGCCTCTTTCCTTCAATAATATATATATATTTTTAAAAGATATAAAAAATGTATTGCAGACAGCAAATGCATTCAAATATTTTGCATCCTTTCTGAAGCTGCAGAGTGTTGCTCCTGATATTCAGAGATGTTGAAGCACATTTGCACTTGCAGGCCACTGTAGATCAAATATATAGTATTATTAAAAAGACCTTTATGCATAACGACTAATTATACGTAAATGTTGATGACTTTTCTTAGAGCTGCTCTGTTTGAGAAAAGTTCAAATGTGCATATTTTTATTTTATATTGTTTATATTGGATATACTATTTTTCATTTTATTTTGTGATTGTTAACTCTATTCCACTTTTTAAGTATTTGTATATTAATGTTAAACACACTGCTTCTGTAACGACATAATGTCCTGAATCAGGATGAATAAAGTATATATCTGTCTATCTAGTACTACAACATATATAACAATACATTTGTTAAAAACCAAGTTATTGCTCATTTAATGTACAGCGTAATTCAAACCTTATGATTTAAGTAACAGTTTGAATGCATGACCTTCCCTTGTGAGAGAGTGTTTCTGCCGAGTTCTGGAGCCACTTGTCCTCAGATGAAATCCCAGCACCACGAAGCATCGGTTTGAAAAGATAAGAAATATGAAGAGACGACGTCCTGCTTCTTCACGTGTCATCACATCCTTACAGTTCATGGCCTTTTCCATTAGAGGTGATAGTAAATCTGCGTCTGAGCGTCTTCTCGAGCTGAAGGTCTGCTGAGATCATTACAGGTATTAGTTACCCCCCCCCCCCCTCCCCCCCCTCATTAAACATGCTGGATCCATTTGTTTAGGGGGTGGAGGGGGGATTGATTTATTAACTCCGGCCTCAGAGACTCTCCTTATTATCAGCTTCGCCTCAGGAATCTAAATGGACATCAGGACGAGAGGAAATGTGAAGGACGAGAGGAGGTCTGACGGAGGAAAGACAGAGTGATTCTACAACAAATAACACTCAGTGTTCGGAGGACAAGAGCTGCAGGAAGATCACACGTCTAAGATCACACGTCTAAGATAAAACAAAGGCAGCAGGACACACTAATGAGGAAGGACGTCTTTAAGGTTACACAAAATCAACATGCACATTGTTTTTATCGCGATTAATCACAATGTGTTGAGCAAAGTTCAATAATTAATTCAAAGTAGTATTGCTACTAGTAGAAGTGACTGTTATTTTGTATATATTTTGTTTATATGTGTTTCAGTGTTTCAGTGTGTGTTTCAGTGTGTGTTTCAGTCAACACACTCTCACTCCCTAAGCGTCCAGGAGCGACGCTTGGTCAGGGTCCCGTGGCGTCCAGTTGTGACGCTCCTAGGCTCCTTCAGCTTCATAAACGGACGCAAAGAGCTTTCAACTGATTGCAATGTATTCCCATCGGCGGCGGTATTTGACGCTTAGGGAAGCACCGCATTCGTTTGTGTCGGAGGCTGTTAAAGGCAATGTGAGCGTCCATTCCCATTGGATAACGGAGAATTGTACACCCGGAAGTAAGTATTCCCCTTACTGTCGATTGATTTGACAGTGATATCTCCACTACTCATCAACTCAAAAACACCAGATTATCTTGTTAATTAAACGACATTGATAGGTTTTAGTGTGTGTACAATGCTTTTGTCACGTTTTCCCCTTCAATTCTGAGAAACAAGTCATTTTCTATGAGTTTTGGATGGCCGAAGACATTACATTACCCACAATCCTCTGTAGCAACCATAAACTGTATAAAAAAATTAAATAATACATTATTCCGAGTGTGCTTGCTTTTCTCTTTGAAAGTCATCACATAACGGCATTGTAATACACGTTTCGGCTGCATTAAATATGACATATCTGCTGTAGTTAACTCTATGTATAGAGCCCTGATGACAAGACTTCTAGACAAACAGGAACTGCCGCCAAAACTGAAAACTTGACGTGGATCTAAATATATCAGCAGTTAAACAAATCTTACATTTCTTTTCACACAATACGTCTCCTTGCAGTATCAACACTAATTCGGCTGACTTTTATATTTGATCCAATTGGTAGATAGGCTGTATTTACGCCATAACGGTGCACAGCTGATAGAAAGGGACACCTACTGGTTAAAGCACGTTATTGCATTTTATAATTTTATTATTAGATATTAATAGGAGGATGTGCAAAACAGACAAACTAATAAGGCTTTATTTAAACATTAAAGAATACTTTAGGTTAAGGTCTTCTATTGAATAAGAAAAAAGCTTTGGGGGTATAGAAGATGAATATGGAGGGATGAAACCCTCTTTGATGGTCACACATGCAGAGCACACAGCACACACAGTGAAATTTGTATCTACAGATAAATATTAAGCCTGACAAAGTACTTAACGTCTAATATATTGCTTTCCTGCAATGTTAACTATGTTTAAGCACTTATTTTAACTGATATTATACATATGTATTATACTCTTATAAGATGTATGTCGATAGTATAAGAAATGTGCAGAATATGACAATGTAATGGTGGAGGTACACACATATTGATAGATGTCTTGTAATGCACTGTTGAGGAACCTGCGACCCAAGTTTTTCATTCATTGCATAACTACACCGTAGTTGTGTATAATATGATATGTCAATAAACCTTAGAACATCTTGAAATCTTGAATGGGATGTGCAAAATAGTCATTATATACAGTCTTTAATTAACTATTAGTAGAGAATAACGACGAGTAAAGAATATACTTTATAGGGATCCTATTAATATCTAATAATAAAATTATAAAATGCAATAACGTGCTTTAACCAGTAGGTGTCCCTTTCTATCAGCTGTGCACCGTTATGGCGTAAATACAGCCTATCTACCAATTGGATCAAATATAAAAGTCAGCCGAATTAGTGTTGATACTGCAAGGAGACGTATTGTGTGAAAAGAGATGTAAGATGTTGTTTAATTGCTTATATATTTAAGATCCATGTCAAGTTTTCAGTTTTGGCGGCAGTTCCTGTTTGTCTAGAAGTCTTGTCATCAGGGCTCTATACATAGAGTTAACTACGGCAGATATGTCATATTTAATGCAGCCGAAACGTGTATTACAATGCCGTTATGTGATGACTTTCAAAGAGAAAAGCAAGCACACTCGGAATAATGTATTATTTAATTTGTTTATACAGTTTATGGTTGCTACAGAGGATTGTGGGTAATGTAATGTCTTCGGCCATCCAAAACTCATAGAAAACGACTTGTTTCTCAGAATTGAAGGGGAAAAACACAAAAGCATTGTACACACACTAAAACCTATCAATGTTGTTTAATTAACAAGGATAATCTGGTGTTTTTGAGTTGATGAGTAGTGGAGATATCACTGTCAAATCAATCGACAGTAAGGGGAATACTTACTTCCGGGTGTACAATTCTCCGTTATCCAATGGGAATGGACGCTCACATTGCCTTTAACAGCCTCCGACACAAACGAATGCCGTGCTTCCATGAGCGTCAAATACCGCCGCCGATGGGAATACATTGCAATCAGTTGAAAGCTCTTTGCGTCCGTTTATGAAGCTGAAGGAGCCTCGGAGCGTCACAACTGGACGCCACGGGACCCTGACCAAGCGTCGCTCCTGGACGCGTTGGGAGTGAGAGTGTGTTGGTTTCAGTCTGTGTTCAGTGTGTGTCACTTTGACGTTGTAGATTCAACATTCAAACATTCAAAGGTGTTCTCATCAGATGCTCAGCAGCTACAGAGTAGAAATGGCAATGAAACTCTTCTGACCTGAGCTCCTCCCACAATGCAACATATATAATAAAATACAAGAATACTAAATAGTGCAAGAAGTCTATATACATGTAAATAGAATATGATATGTTCAAGAACAGAATATGAAATTAAATAATGTACATGTAAGGTGAAATCATGATTTTTTGATGTCATAAAGTCATTTAAAGAGTTGCTTTAACATCCCATAATATGTTTAGAGACGTCTTCTTGTCGTGTTTCCGCAGAGACGCTCGACATGAGCGATGAAACGCGACCGTGTGCAGATGTTTGTGAGATTTTCTCTCCTGCTGCCTCTCTGAGATGTTTTATGATGAATCTTCATATTTCTCCTCTCTGGGGACACACACATTATGGAGAAGCTCTCCATCTCTGCCTCCACTTCCTGTCGGAGCTAATAGCTTCCAGGTGAGAGGTGCAG
>NW_022987601.1:576013-603513 GCF_902827165.1 Trematomus bernacchii
GGTCCAATTTCTTCCATATTTTGAGAAAACATTTGGGTTTTTCATAATATTGTCATGTCTCAGTAACACAATTGAAACAAAAAGTATTTATTTAAGAGTCGTATACAGGCCATACCTTCATACCATTTCCCTGTCTGTATAATTTAGATGTCTAGATTAATTAACAGCACTAAAGGTACGAGGAAAAAAGGGTTGTGTTTTTTTTAAGATAGTCTTTTTGGACATTTCTCCTCTCTTTAAGGTTCAAGTTACCATAAAAAAGAATTAGTTTGTGGTCATTAACGATATGTCTTAAATGTTATGGTGTAATTGAGCAGTAACTGTATTTTGAGGTCAAAACATGCTTTTGTTTTGGATGATTGGCCGTGAGATTTTGGGCTTTCGGTCCAATTTCTCCCATTTTTTGTGAAAACATTTGGGTTTTCCATAATATTGTCAAGTCTCAGTAATGCAATACAAACAAAAAGTCTTCCTTTTCTTCATATAAAGGCCATACCTTCTGTCTTTCTGCATCATTTACACAAACTAGATTAATAAACAGCACTAAAGGTAAGAGGAAAAAAGGGTTGTGTTTTATTTAACCTTCTTTTCTGAAATGTTCTGCTTCTCTTTGAGGTCCAGAGAGTGAAACCCTGGTCTCTTTGTGCTGAAATGTCCCTCTCAGTCGCCCTCCAGTGATTTCTTGGCAGCTTTTTCTCTGGCGGCTGAATTGTGGACACCACGTTTTTCTTCTGGATGTTTCTGTAGCCTCGGGCGGTGCTAACGCTAACGAGCGCTGAGCTAACGGCTTCTCATCAGAGCGATGCTGACGCTGCTGACGGAGGACGGAGTTAATTGAGCCTTTAACGAGGCCTCAGACCCCCAAAACAAACTCCCCCCCCCCAAAAAAAAACTCTGATACCGGCCTGTTCTGCTCGATGGAAACCAGACTTCCTGTCCAGATAAAAACCCCCGGCCAGCCTTCAGACTTTAAAAAGCACTTATCACACGTTTCTGTTTCTATCAGCATCAACGAACGCTGAGGACTTAAAGCTGAAGACTCTGGAAAACCTCTCTGTTCTGGAGAGAAAGATTCAAAGGTTTTAATGTCATCTGCACATAAGCTACAGTGCTGAAATGGCAATGAAATTCGTCTGACCTGAGCTCCTCCAACAATGCAACATATATAATAGTAGTAGTGCAAAAAGTCTATATCCTCCTGGGAACTTCTTTTTTATTTCCAACCTATTTAGGGTTAAAAAAACATCTCGCAATTTAGACTTTTTTAATTTTGTTTAATTTTTAAATGTTACAGTATGTTCACTGTAGAGGACGTCAAGACCATTTTAGTTTGAAAAGACAGCCAACATTAACAGATAGACTATGTAACGTATTATGGTTATAGAGTGATATTAACCCTTATGTTGTGTTCGGGTCTCCCCTGACCCGTTTCAAGTTAAAATTATATAATAACTACACTCTAGTTTTTTTTATGGGAACAAGGCTTCATGATATCCTCCACAACAGATATATAAACACTACAACACTGATTTTGACCATTTTAGCCAAGTCTGAAGGTCTCTAAAAAAAAAAGTGTATAATTTGGTGTTGGGGTCTGGGGAGACCCAGCAGAATTGTTTTGGGTGACTCAAGGTCAAATTTGGCCCAATCAAGACTCATCTTTGACATTAGACACCCCTCCCCCACCCTTTCATACACTGTAACAATATTTTTTTGCAACACACACCTGGTCTCCCCTCCCTCTGCCCCCTCCCCCCACGGGAACTCGATCTTTCTCAAAGAATATGTGCACTAACACTTGAACCTGAACACGCATATGCACATGTGCAATATGTGGTGTAATGTGTTTTGGGCCATAACATTAAATTACAACAGGATTGTACGGTTATGAATGCATTATAAATTAGTTATGATGTAGTTAAAACAATATTGGATGATAGTCATTTGTGTGTGTGTTTTGGACTGAGATAAATCATGGGTCAAAACTGACCCGCGAACACCATGAACGGTGACAGCTTTTGAACACTAACAGCTTTTGAACACAACACAAGGGTTAATACAAGAATACATTCATCTTGATTTAAAACATAAATAGGTAATTGATCGGAACATTGCTGTTTATTTGGTCACTAAAAAAACTTGTCACGATTCTTATGTTATGTCACGTTTTTAGTTTTGTATGTCTAGGTTTGGGTTTATTTTGCTGTTCTCTTCTCCCTGTTTCATGTTGTCCTCCTTGTTTCTTGTCTGGCCCTTCTCCCTGTGTTTTCCTTCCTGTCGTTAGTTTCCCTGGTGTGTCTGATTGTCTGATTGTGTTCACCTGTTGCCCTTGTGTTTCTCCCTCCTTTACCCAGCTGTTTCTTGTTCCTTGATTACCCCTCCCTGTATTTAGTCTTGTCTTTTCCTGTGTTTTCTCGTCGGTTCATTGTTTGTTAGACCCTCCAGAAAAACGCGGGCTAAAATCCTTGATTATGCGGGCTAAAATCCTTGATTATGCGATTAAACATGCGGGGTTTTTATGTGATTTTATGCGGTGAAGTTGCGAAATATGCGGAAATATGCTAAATATGCGAAAAGTTGCGAAATATGCGGGAGGCGGAAAAAAGGTGATTCTTCTCCCACACCCTGTTACTAGGCTACTACTGAATGAAAGTGAGCCCTTTTAAAGAGTTCCTATGATAAACAAGCATACTAGAAGCAAGCTACATCACAAAGTGTTATTTATGTATTTATATATGGGCTATTTTAATCACTCTCTCTCACACACACACACACACACACACACACACACACACACACACACACACACTCTTCTCCGCCTCATTCTTTTTTCATTTACTCGTTCGTTATCTGACCAGCTTCAATCTTGTAGGCTACTCACCTCGTTTTTGTAGCCCTCGAAAGGGTTTTGGAGGTTGATGCCTCGGTGAACGTGAGTTGTTTGACTTTCTTGTCCGCAGCAGCAGAAAGCATTTTAGAATGTTTGAATGAATCAAAGTGGGTCGTCACCGTCGATTTTCTCTTATGCTCCAACACACAGTTGCACGGGGTGCAGAATAGTTTCCCCCCACTTTCGTTCAAGACATCGGGGTACTGCTTTGCCCGGTCTTTAGCAGAAATGTTCGTAGGCAAATGAGATGGATTCGATTTTTTCATCTTGGTCAGAGCCGTATAATAGTATAATAGTATATAATAATAATAGTATAATAGTATATAATAATCTATATGGCGCTGATCTTGTTGTTTTCTCTCTCGTGTGAGTTCCACACATTCACTCTACGGTGTTGTTTACCTGCGCGAGCTGATGACATCACTACTTCACGTTAACTTTTTTTTCTCTCAACTTTGTGTGGAAAAATGCGGGGATTATGCGACCTTTTAATAAATATGCGCCCTTTTAAAAATCTGCGCCATTTTGCTGATTATGCGGTAAATTATGCGATCGCATAATCGCGTTTTTCTGGAGGGTCTAGTTTGTTAGTCGTCGCGTCAAGCTTCATGTTTTTCTCTCCGGTCTTCCTCCATGTTTCTCACGGTCAGTTTTTGTGTTTTTGTTTCCTTGTGCTACGCTTTTCTATTTATGCCATGTTTTGTTTATTCAGCTTTTAAATAAAGCTCGCTTTTTGTTTCTAAACCTTTTTCCGTTTTTGTAGTCTGCATTTGGGTCCTACCTTTTTCCGCGATCTTACAGAGATCATAACAGAATGAACCGACCAAACATGGACCCAGCGGATTCTTATTATTTTAACTTGGATCTGTTCGATCTGGATTACTCCCTTCGATGCCATCATGCTGAGTGGAGTATATCCTCGTCTAGAAGGGACAAAGAGGCTGTCCTTAAAAAGGCACAAATGGAGGTGGCCAACTTGCCATGGTTGAGAAGCTCGTTGCTTGAATGGCTCAGAGTTTTCTCACGCAGCCCTGAGTGCCAGTCTCCATTTTCTGACCCTTTTTTGGGATCCCGCCTGGCGTTTGGAGGTCCACGGAGCCTCCAAAAGACCTCTAAAAAACGTAAGGTCAGGAAGCCAGCTTTTACTCCAGTACCGGTCCACACAGGCATGGTTCCGTGCTCCAGTGCCGGCCCACACAGTCATGGTACCGTGCTCCAGTACCATCCCACACAGCCATGGTTCCGTGTTCCGGTTCCGTGCCCAGCAGCCATGGTTCCGGCTCAGGTACCGGTCCCAGCAGCCATGGTTCCGGCTCCTGTGCCGGCCCCAGCAGCCATGGTCCCTGCTCCAGAACCGGACCTTACAGCTATGTGTCCGGCTCCAGAACCGGCCCACACAGCCATGTTTCCGGTTCCAGAACCGGCCCATACAGCCATGGTTCCGGCTCCAGAACCGGCCCATACAGCCATGGTCCAGGCCTCTGTTCCGGTCCCAGCAGCCATGGTTCCGGCTCAAGTACCGGACCCAGCAGCCATGGTCCCGACTCCGGCTCCTCTTCACCTGTTGGCTCTCCGGCCAACGCCAGCTTCCCGTGTCCTGTCGGCGTACCGGCCGACTCAAGTCCTCTCTCGAGTCTCCTCTCGAGTCTCCTCTCGAGTCTCCTCTCGAGTTCCCTCTCAAGTCCCTACCTTATGTCCTGTGCCGTTGGAGGTTCCGCTGGGGGTCCTGCCAACTCCATGTCCTGTTTCGTTGGGGGTCCAGCCGACACCTGTTTCCTCGGAGGTCCTGCCTACTCCATGTCCTGTCCCGTTGGGGGTCCCGCCAACTCCATGTCCTGTCCCGTTGGGGGTCCCGCCGACTACTCTTCTGCCGGGGGTCCTGCCAACCCCATGTCCTGTGCTGTTGGAGACCCCGCCGACTACTGTTCTGCCGGGGGTCCTGCCAACCCTATGTCCTGTGCTGTTGGAGGTCCAGCCGACACCTGATTCGTCGGGGGTCCTGCCAACTCCATGTCCTGTTTCGTTGGGGGTTCCGCCGGATTTCCTGCCAACACCATATCCTGTCCTGTTGGGGGTTTAGCCGACACCTGCTCCGCCGGATTTCCTGCCAACACCATGTCCTGTCATGTTGGAAGTCCCGTCGACACCAGCTCTTGCTCCGTCCAGAGTTCCGTCTACGCCTGTCCCGCTCCTGCTTTCGATCCCAGTGCTCCGGCGATCCAGCTGACACTGGAGGGGTTCCATTGTGGCGTACGTCGTCCTCCAGAACTATCCCCTCGCCGCCTTCTTGCCCGACCTTGTGCCCGGCCTCCTGAGTTCCCCAGCGGCCTTCGCCCTCGAGCCCGGCCTCCTGACTTTTCCAGCCGCTGCCTTCGCCCTCATGCCCGGCCCCCTGAGTTCGCCCGCTGTGGCCTTAGCCCCACCATGAACTCTGCCTTGCCCCCGGGTCGTCTGCCCGAGACCACCTTCTGTTCCTCTGCCTTGCCTCTGGACTGTCTACCCAGACCCGTCCTCCGGACCCCCTCCACCCACCCTTTTCCAAGTGTTGGACTTTGTGTGTTATTGGACGTCTAGGATCCGTCCCTTGAGGGAGGGGTTCTGTCACGATTCTTATGTTATGTCACGTTTTTAGTTTTGTATGTCTTGGTTTGGGTTTATTTTGCTGTTCTCTGTTTCATGTTGTCCTCCTTGTTTCTTGTCTGGTCCCTTCTCCCTGTGGTTTTCTCCCTGTCGTTAGTTTCCCTGGTGTGTCTGATTGTGTTCACCTGTTGCCCTTGTGTTTCTCCCTCCTTTACCCAGCTGTTTCTTGTTCCTTGATTACCCCTCTCTGTATTCAGTCTTGTCTTTTCCTGTGTTTCCTCTCGGTTCATTGTTTGTTAGTCGTCACGTCACGCTTCATGTTTTTCTCTCCGGTCTTCCTCCATGTTTCTCATGGTCAGTTTTTGTGTTTTTGTTTCCTTGTGCTACGTTTTTCTATTTATGCCATGTTTTGTTTATTCTGCTCTTAAATAAAGCTCGCTTTTTGTTTCTAAACCTTTTTCCGTTTTTGTAGTCTGCATTTGGGTCCTACCCTTTTCCGCGATCTTACAGAGATCATAACAAAACTACTTTGGTTTTTGGTGGATCTTCCCAGATCATGTAAATATGATATGTACAAGAACAGTATATTCAATTCAATAATGTAAAGGAGAGAGAGTTGTTGGATGCAAAGTTTGACATCTCCTTAAACCCAGAAAGGAAAACATAACTCCTAAAAAGAGCATTTTTACATCAGTTACCTTCTTCCTGGACATGCCTCTTTGTGAAAACATCAGATTACAAACTCTCACACTCTTCCTGCAGAATAATAAAGTCTCATGTGATCACTACACAGGACTTTTCACCTCATATTTAAACGTTGCACTAGCAAGCATGAATATACTGATCGTAATAAACTTTATTTATATATAGCATCTTTCAGACACCAAATCCTCGACAACCCAACAGTCCATTCTCCAGAAAACTGCATCCCACTTTTGTTTATTTAACTTAGTTTAGAGAAAAGCTGTAGAGAAAAGGTATTTCTTTAAGATTTATACGTCATCTGTTAAAATCAGCAATTATCAATAGCAAGTTATCCTGGTGAGCAGAAACCTAATGATTAGAATGACCTGTGAGGCTACACACACTGCAATACACACACTGCAATACACACACTGCAATACACACACTGCAATACACAAACTGCAATACACACACTGCAATACACACACTGCAATACACACACTGAAATACTCACACTGAAATACTCACACTGAAATACTCACAATACACACACTGCAATACTCACAATACACACACTACAATACTCACAATACACACACTGAAATACTCACAATACACACACTGAAATACTCACAATACACACACTGCAATACTCACAATACACACACTACAATACTCACAATACACACACTGCAATACTCACAATACACACACTGCAATACTCACAATACACACACTGCAATACACACACTGCAATACTCACACTGCAATACACACACTGCAATACTCACACTGCAATACACACACTGCAATACTCACACTGCAATACACACACTGCAATACTCACACTGCAATACACACACTGCAATACTCACAATACACACACTGCAATACTCACAATACACACACTGCAATACATGCAATACACACACTGCAATGCAATACACACACCTACACACATCTACACACCTATATAATTTTTTTTTTTACCAGTTATTCAAAATGTATTTTTTCTCACATGCCTCCTGCTAAACTTTATGAAAACATCCGATTACAAACTCTCCAATTCCTTCACTACAAAAACTCAAAATCTAAGCAAGTGTCTAATTTGTCTAATTTCTACAGAGAAAATGTCTTTAGACTTGATATAAGACCTCATAACTTAATGAGTAACAACTCAGTGACATATAGGCTCTTGTTTTTAGACAAAACATCTTGAAAACATCTTATTTTTAGTTTTTATTTACATTTCGATTAGATGAGTAACATGTAATAATCCCCATCTAACATCAGAACACAGAACACTTTTGAGCATTTCTGGCTTATATTGTAACACAACATGTCCTGATTTTGGTCAAACATAGCTCAAAATAAGTTCTCCCACCTAATTACAAGATCTGATTTATCTAAATATCCCTTCTTATCTCAGATCTTACCAAGCTAATGTTCACTTATTCTATTGGCAGATGTACTTGTGTTTTATGTGATGGGGTCTTAAGGTCCAGTTGGTCTGTGTTTAATGTTTTATGTTGAAGCAGCAGATTTCATCAGATCATAAACACTCCTCATGGAAGCAGATTAAGGCTCGGAAATCAATCAGGAACGTAGAGGAACTGTCAACACGATATCTCCATCTTCCCTCTTCCGAACGATCCTCCTCTCCATGATGTGTTTACCTGCTGCAGAACTAAAGCTCCTCCAAAAACAGCTCCATCATCTCCTGAAATATATGGAGCGTTTGGACCAGATTTCTGCTGGAAGATGGAAAAGTTTGGATGATTGGACGGAGAAAGTCTTACGTTTAATCCTGTTTCGGTCCAGTTTGGCTGATTTATTCTGTATTTTCTTTGACGCATGTAGACTTTCTGGTCTCTGTAATTCATTTCCTTTCTTTCTTCAATGCTTTGATTCTGAAAAACAGCCTTGTTTCACTTCATTGACATAGTGAGTCTTTTGAACTCTTGTAAATGTAAGATACTATTATCGAAAATGTGTCTAATTTCTTGATTATGAGATAGTCTCCTTGTGAGGAATTTTAGGAAAGGTGTATTTAAGACCGTTTTTTATCATTTAAAGATATGAAATACATAATCTTTCTACATTTCTACGTGGTTCAAGTTATATGAATCAAACCGTCTTGCACACAGACACTTGGCATCCTTTTAGTGCTTAGACTTTAGTGATGGGAATTAGGGCTCTTATGGCTCCGTTCCTTTCCGAGAGCCGTTCAAAAGAGCCGTTCAAACGAGCCGTTTTTTTAAGGGGGCGGGGTTAATAGGTTTATCTGCAAAATAATCACAAGGATAATGATTGACTGTATTGCCAGGAATCTACTTTTACACACAGAAAATGTATAACTTGCTACATCTCTCAGCCAGCCAAACTACTACTCAAGCAGCATGCGTTACGCCATCATCTGCTACGGAACATGTGCATTCAGGAAAGCAGGTTCCTTTAAAGGCGAGTGGATTTATGGCAGGCAGTGAACCAACGATAATAAGAACGGCTCTGACCAAGTACGACTCGGTTCCCTTCGTTCGTACCAAAGAGCCGTTCAAAAGAATTGGATCGTTCGCGAACGTCACATCACTATTAGACTTGGATTTCCCCCTCCACAATGAGACACGGTGCATCTGAGTTCAAGCCAAATGTAATCTTTATTAGACTGTTTCTGTACAAAAAGCACTGGATCACAGGAAAATAAACCAGAAAAACATGCATCTATTTACAGCATGGCAGAGACAGAGGAGAGAGCGTGGCCCCCGTTGGTAATCTAAAGACATTAATAATTAAACATTGTGCTTTGATATACTTTGATGATATATTTCATATTTCACAAAGATGCAGTACCTCTGCCCTCTTTCACATTGAAGAAAAAACATCCAAGAAAAAGGTTTCTTTGCAGTTTTTAAAAACCAGGACGGTGAGAAGCAAACTTTCTACAACGGTGAGCAGAAATAAAAGTTATTATTATTATCGTTATTATTATTATTATTATAGCAAGCTGTGGAGACGAAACGGAGACTTTGAGGAGCGACGTTTCACCGTTAAATGAATGAAGCTTTTCCTGAACAGATTCAGTTTGCATAAAGTCAAAAGTATGATCCGTCTAAAGTTTAGAGATCTTACTATTCTCCATGTCTTTTCTTTCTTTCTTTCTTTCAGCACTAACTCATCTTATAGACCGTTCATAAACAGAGAGATGTCCTAAAACCAAATAAATGTAAATGATGAAATATAGATTTTGGAAGTGTAAGGACTTTTGCTCATCGATACCAAACTCAGATCTCTTATTTTTGGCAGTTTTCTGTAACGGTACGTCCACACGGCAGCGTCACGTGCTTCAACGGAGACGCTTCCCATTCACTTTGAATACCAGTATAAGCTCTAGCCAATCAAACCGCGTGCTTGTGTGTCCGGGGCGGGAGATTAATGTGATTGGTTGTTGGTCGCACGCCAGACACGCCCACCGGCAAGCTTCAACGCGACGCTGCCGTGTGGACGTTACGTAAAGATGAAGTTATTACGAGTCTAAGTCTGTAATAAAAAACATCATTTCTTGTGATCTCCATCATTTCTGAATCTCCAGAGTCCAGAAACTATGGGATGTTGTAAATATAAGGCTGTCTGCTCTGAAATACGCAGATTGCTGAATTACGTGATTTTGTTTTTCGTACCAAAGTCGTTATTTGGGATTTTTCGCAATTTTTTGTAATTTGATATAGAAATGTTGCTAACAGGAAATGTCTTTGTTGTGATTTCCTGGGATTTTAAGATGTTAAATCATAATTATGTGCTTAAGTATTATTTTTAAATTCATGTACATGATGCTCTTCTGCGTTAACATCCCAGATCAGTTGTAGTACCTCTCTGCGTCGTAAGATGGCGCTGTTTACCTTTTAAAAGGCATTTCCAGTTTCAGGTCTGCGTTGATGATGCTAACTTTTTATTTTTTTGAAGGGGAACCTGAGGGACAAATGGTGCAAAAACATTCTCTCAGTTTCACTGGAGAGTCGACGATTACGAGAAATAAAAACGTACGATAACCGCTGCAGAACTGAAGCTTTGTCGAAGGTTTGTGATGTCGATCGGGGGGCATCGACTTTACGATAACATTTCAATTGATTACAGAACAGGAACACAGTTGCATAATTAAAATCAGGATCGATGGAAGTTTCCTTGAGATCCAAAAATCTGCCGCTGCCTGTTTTTTTAAATCGTACGATCATTCTCACCAAAAAACACAAAGACGGGGATCGGGTTTGAATATTAAGATGGATAAAATATCGTCTTCTAAACACCGAAACCAAACGTAAGAGTGGAGGATTATTATAAGCTTCTGAAATATAAAAAACTTCACATGACGAGGATTCTCAGAAAACATATCGGTGCATATCGTTCTAGCTTTCTGAGTTTTTTTTTTTGTGTAACTGTTAGCTTTTTTCTCTTTTTTGCTAAGATGCATTGCTCTTATTAAGTGCCCCAACAGAAATAGTGCATTAAGGAATAACCATGATTATACATTTCACAATAATACACAAAGGACGAGATAACCAGGGGAACGAATGATGCTTTTACAAAAAGTTAAATATCGGAAAAAAGCAGTTTTTTTATACAAAAGTGATGAAAGCCTTTTTTTAACGTCCTGCTTTCAAAAACAGGGTGACGGGTTGTTCTTGTTTTTACAAAAGGGTTAATTCCTCTCACTTGTTCACTCTTTTTACAATATCTAAAAGGTATTAAGACATCAAATGTGTTTACAGATATATTTGAGACTATCGTTCAGGCCTAAATCACAAAAGGAACTCCCCGAAAACAAACTTTTTTTTATAAATACATATAAAATAAGAACACACTCAGAAGAAATACAAGAGAATCTGAATGTGATTAAAACTGCTGCAAGCGTCTCTGCTTTAAATCTACCACACGGAGAAAAACAGAACTATTGTACGGAGTATTTCAAATGACAGAGAAACAAAGAAAGAAAATGATAAAAAAAAGAAACGAGAAACATTTGTTCTGTCTTTAGTTTTAAAAGATTTCTGCATTTGCCTCCTTTTTTTGGGATATGAGACGTTGTTTAAAAGCTATGGTACAGAGAGGAGGAGATTTTAATATCAGCCGTCTTTAAAGAGTCGGGAAGATTTCTGATTGGAGATCCGAAAACACCGTTTGACGGCTTTTTCCAGATTAAAAAAAATGTAAAAGAGTTGAATTTTTCCTGGTTTCAGATTCAGAATCCACCGAAAGCTCCTGAGGAACTATCAAAGTCTGCTTTGAGAACATCTGATAATAAAGTCACCAATAATATAACTTGTCTCAACTTTAATTTGGCGAGATCTCATACAAATTTGATTTAATGGACTATTTGAGAATTTTGTAGAATGTTGTAGAATTTCTGGACATTTTTGAGATTGCTACCTGCTGAATGTTGCTCTTCAATTATACTTTTCCTTTATTCAAACCAACACTTTTGACTGCTTTCAGTTTAATTTACTGTATTTTCTCTCATTGTTTTGGGGTTTTCTGACTTATTTTTCATCCAATTTTGGTCCAAATTCTTTCCAAAAAAGCAACATTTAGCTTGACTTTTTTTGGTAAAATTGAACTATTTTCTGACCTTTTAACTATATTTTTCAGCATTGGTCAAAAGTTCTTTCCAATATTGTCCAGTACAACTTTGGAGCAAATCTAAATAACTGTACACTTTTTAATTTGGCGTCTGGGAGCAGCTTTGGTATAAAATGTGTTTAGCTGTGATTTGTAATAAACGGCAAAAATGTGTACTGGCCCTTTAAATGCAACCGGATTCTAATCAACCAATGAGATCGCAGCGTTTCAGAAGCTGTCGGTGGATCTACTTCCTGTCTCACAGTGTTTCAAACTGATCTGAGACCTGTTCAGACTTCTGAAGTCTCACTAACACACAACATATAAGCCCCTCCCCCACATTCGAACGTCCAATGATTGGGCTCCATTTCGAGCACAATGGCAGGAAATTGAAATTCAAACGTTCTTCTTCTTGAGTTGTAGTTTCCGGGGTCGATGGGAATATTTTTTGAGGAGGGGGGGGGTCTGAAGATCCTCCTCACATGGGGGGCACGATGAGACCTGCCATGGCTGAAACACACACACACAGACACACACACACATTTTAATAACAGTTCAACTATTAGCAGAGATGGCAAAAGTACACACATCTTTCCTCAAGTAGAAGTACAGATACTCGTGTTTAAAAATACTCTGGTAAAAGTAGAAGTACTGACTAAATGTCTTTACTCAAGTAAAAGTAAAGAGGCTTTGAAATGTATTTCAGTAAAAAGTACCCATAACTAGCAGCTGTTTTAAAGAGTACCTGACCTCCCTTTATATTAATAGAACAATAATGTCATTGTTAGCTAATGAATGTTTCCATGCTGAACAACGGCAACATGACAACGTTTTCATTGGTCCCTCTTCTTTAGAGAAGACCAGGAAATGATGGATACACGGATCGTGTTCAAATCAATAGGCACGCAATGACTCTAAATAATAATGATCACGCCACCAAACACACATTCAAACTAAAGGAACCAGCCTGTTTGGAAAATGTGAGAAGTAGAAAGTACAGGTATTTGTGTTCAACATGTAAGAAGTAGAAAGTACAGGTATTTGTGTTCAACATGTAAGAAGTAGAAAGTACAGGTATTTGGGTTCAAAATGTAAGAAGTAGAAAGTACAGGTATTTGGGTTCAACATGTAAGAAGTAGAAAGTACAGGTATTTGAGTTCAAAGTGTAAGAAGTAGAAAGTAAAAAGTGGTAAGAAAAATAAGTAGTGGAGTAAAGTACTGATACCAGAACAATGTACTTAAGTATAACAAAGTATTTGTACTCCAATACTTTCCACCTCTGACTATTAGACATGCAGGAAATTGACAGAAGAAAAAAGGCTCATCAAATAATTTGTAAACATTTATTATTTTTTATTTTGATCTACATATTAGTAGTTTTTATTTATCATTCAGTCTAAAAAAATTAGAATTTTTTTTTTTATCTGTTCCGATTGGTCAATGGCTAAATGATATCCCGCCCCTCAGCCTGTCACGTAGAATGTGTCTGAGCATTAGCCAATCAGAATCAGATTACCTTTATTCGTCCCACAGAGGGGAAATGTACGTAATTTCTAAAAATAGGAGCACGAGTGCTCCGTAGTGATGTCACTATGTTCAGGAAGTAAACAAAAAGCAGTTTTTATTTTCAGACGTTACGGATCAACTTTGAGCTCGATTGTTTTAGCTTTTTCAAAATAAGAGTGGGGGCAAGCATGGTGGAAAGGGGGAAGGGGGGGTGTTTAACTTGATTGAATGTTGATTTGCATTATTATGGGATGGGAT
This sequence comes from Trematomus bernacchii, assembly GCF_902827165.1. Classification (NCBI taxonomy): domain Eukaryota; kingdom Metazoa; phylum Chordata; class Actinopteri; order Perciformes; family Nototheniidae; genus Trematomus; species Trematomus bernacchii. Next base: position 589,542 of record NW_022987601.1, read on the forward strand.
GTACCATCATTAGCTGATAAAATTAAAATAAAAGCACTTTTTATTTTCAGACGTTATGGATCAACTTTGCGCTCGAGTGTTTTAGCTTTTTCAAAATAAGAGTGGGGGTAAGCAGGGTGAAAGGGGGAGGGGGGGTGAGGGTGGGGGTGAGGGGGGGGGGGATGCTCACCCTGGAGGTTGCTGCCATTGGACGAGGTGCAGCCGGGGGGCGGGGAGACCTGAGGCCTGACGACGGGGGCGAAGGCGCTCTTCTGTTTGACTGCAGAGACCATATGCACAGGAGAGAATGAGAGAGGGCCTACAGGGGAGAGAGACAGGAAGTGAGGCGGGGGGGAGACAGGAAGTGAGGCGGGGGGCAGGTGAGTGACAGGTGATGGGGGGAGGGGCATGCAGGAGGGGGAGGGGCCGAGACGTCTGCAGGTAAATACAAACAAGCTGCCAAAGTTGATCCATGACTTTGAAGGACTTTTATTTTTTGGAAAAACCAACCTGAGAGCAGCAGCAGCAGCAGATTCATCACACACTCAGCACAGGTGTGTGTGTGTGTGTGCGTGTGCGTGTGCGTGTGTGTGTGTGTGTGCGTGTGTGTGTGTGTGTGTGTATGTTTGTGTGTGTGTGTGTGTGTGTGTGTGTGTGTGTGTGTGTGTGTGTGTGTGTGTGTGTGTGTGTATGTTTGTGTGTGTGTGTGTGTGTGTGACAATGTCCATCATCTGTGTGTTTAAAAGTTCATTTGATGTGTTTTAATTCAACTTTTTGTATTTCCTTTTTTTCCTTTTTATGTCTGTGAGCACCTGAAAAAGCGCTTAGAAATCAAATGTATTATTGTTATTATTATTGATTAATATTTGTTTGTTTTTATATTGTAATGAGTACAGGGATAAGACCACTTGTTGATGAAGATCATGTGATATGACGGAAAGCTCCAGAACATTTACTCAATAGCCTTTCAGGTGAAACTGTCTCCCGTCAGTGCCAAGAAAACTCATCAAATCATATTCATTCTTTAAGATTTACAACAACAAAATACCATATTTTCCATTCAAGTGTAATTTTGGAATTCCGTGAAACTCCGGCTAGCAGTTTCCCTCCACTTCCAGTCTTTATGCTAAGCTAAGCTAACCCCATCCAGATAAAAACAGCAGAGGAGGAGATACAGAAAGTTGCACTGTCCCTTTAAGAGCTCCCGCAGTTTATAGACTCAGTGTGTTAAAGACAGTGTGTGTAGATGTGAGTGTGTTAAAGACAGTGTGTGTGAATGTGAGTGTGTTAAAGACAGTGTGTGTAGATGTGAGTGTGTTAAAGACAGTGTGTGTGAATGTGAGTGTGTTAAAGACAGTGTGTGTGAATGTGAGTGTGTTAAAGACAGTGTGTGTGAATGTGAGTGTGTTAAAGACAGTGTGTGTAGATGTGAGTGTGTTAAAGACAGTGTGTGTGAATGTGAGTGTGTTAAAGACAGTGTGTGTAGATGTGAGTGGGTAAAAGCAACACATTCTCACTCCCAACTCGGCCTATGTTGACGTTATGTCAGGGTCCCTATCGTCACTTTCCAACGCAAGGGGGGGCCCTTTAGCGTCGAATCTCAACTTTCGGAGATGTCCATTGACTTGCATAGAGCTCCCTGAACGTTGGTAATAGACGAGTTGGGATCGCAGAGAAATGCTCTGCGCAGACCCATTCTCACAGCATTTATCAACCTTTTTCTTACTCAATATCAAGCCACACTTATTGTTTTTACTTCTTTATTTTAATTGAATAATGTCGGACTTTTGTTGCTGTCAGTTAGGGGGAGAGTAGGGGCTCAGAAAACTGACATCTGTATTGTTTCATCGTTTTTTCCTTCTAATTTTGTATTCTTTTCTAAACCACACACTGTTATTTACTCAACAATAACACACAATTATCCTTGTGTTTATTTATTTGTTTGATTGTATAATTTCGGACTTTTGGAGTCCGTCAGGACCGAGGGTCGGAGCAGATCATAATGTAGTAGTTGCTTTAGAGAATTTTACACCCGGAAGTAAGTATTCTCTCCGCTTCGCTTGACAAACCTCGTGATTAGTCCTCAAGCTCTGTGATTGGATGTTTGAGTGTGCGCCGAGGGTTACTTCGAGCGTCAAACAGCACTTTGAAATGGGATGGAACCACGGCAGACTATCCAAAACTGGATTTGAATGGGTCCACATGAGAACTACACATGCTGGCTATTGTGTGTTTCGCAACATGTTCTATGGCACGTCTCTGCTGGGAATTGTAGTTTTAAAAGACGTTTTCGTATTTCCCATAATAAGAAGTTGCCAGTATTACACTGTGTACATCCCTGGAGGTTTAGGGGATAGGAAACACTCACATTTAAAACATATAATTAATAAATGGGTGAAAATTGCTTATGTCCATAATGGGCAGCATTAATATATACCCACATGACAGCTAAGGTCAGAAGAGCTTTATTTAACAGCTGGCCTTATGTCTGTGACCCCTCCTGTTGTTCATTGATAAGCCTGAAACATGCACTTGTCAAGGTTCAGAGGCACATTTTGCGATCATCTTAAGATAAGATATACTTTATTGATCCCAAGCGGGGCCATTTTTTCGTTACAGCAGCATGTGTAACAGTTGTAAATATGCAGTGGTGTTTATTTGTAAATCAGTTAGTATAATCACACAAATTCTGTGTTCTTTATTTATTGAATGTTCAATACCTGACAAGGTCGGAGATGAAAAAGGTCGGAAATTAAAAACTTGGGTCGCAGGTTCCTCAACAGTGCATTACAAGACATCTATCGATATGTGTGTACCTCCACCATTAAACTGTCGTATTCTGCACATTTCTTATTCTATCTACATACATATCATAAGAGTTGAATACATATGTATAATATCAGTTAAAATAAGTGCTTCAACATAGTTAACATTGCAGGAAAGTTGATTGTCAAGTTCCAAAACAAACCATGCAATATATTAGACGTTAAGTACTTTGTCAGGCTTAATATCTATCTGTAGATACCCCCAAAGCTTTTTTCTTATTTAAAAGAAGACCTTAACCTAAAGTATTCTTTAATGTTTAAATAAAGCCTAATTAGTTTGTCTGTTTTGCACATCCTCCTGTTAATATCTTTGGACGTCCTGCACTAAACTGTTTTATTGTAGAGATCACTACAGTATCTTCTTGATATTTTCTATTCTATATTTCTATCATTGAGCTTCTACTTTCCCCCTATGAAAGTATGTACTCTTAATATTTTTATGTTTTCATCAAATATAACATATCAACAAAAAAAATTCAATAACGTGCTTTAACCACTAGGCGGTTAAAGCACTCAGGTTTACAGTTAACACAATAAAATATACTGCTGTTTCCAGTTTAGTTTATGATGGATGTATTTTGTTATCCACACATATATTGTTTTTATATTTGTAACACCAAACCGACAGAAAAGATGGTCTTAACATGACCCAGTGGTCTAGTTAATAAAAAATATATTATCAAACATAATATTAAAATTAACTCTTATTTTGAAAATACAGCTTCCTGTGTTCGAATGAGCTGCTCCGACCCTCGGTCCTGACGGACTCCAAAAGTCCGACATTATACAATCAAACAAATAAATAAACACAATTGATAATTGTGTGGATAAACGCTGTGAGAATGGATCTGCGGAGAGCATTTCTCTGCGATCCCAACTCGTCTATTACCAATGTTCAGGGAGCTCTATGCAAGTCAATGGGACTCCCTGATAGTTGAATATTAGGGCCCCCCCTTGCGTTGGAAAGTGACGACAGGGACCCTGACATAACGTCAACATAGGCCGAGTTGGGAGTGAGAATGTGTTGGTAAAAGACAGTGTGTGTAGATGTGAGTGTGTAAAAGACAGTGTGTGTGACTGTGAGTGTAAAAGACAGTGTGTGTGACTGTGAGTGTATAAAAGACAGTGTGTGTGACTGTGAGTGTGTAAAAGACAGTGTGTGTGACTGTGAGTGTCAAAGACAGTGTGTGTGACTGTGAGTGTGTAAAAGACAGTGTGTGTAGATGTGAGTGTGTAAAAGACAGTGTGTGTGACTGTGAGTGTTAAAGACAGTGTGTGTGACTGTGTGTGTAAAAGACAGTGTGTGTAGATGTGAGTGTGTAAAAGACAGTGTGTGTAGATGTGAGTGTGTTAAAGACAGTGTGTGTGACTGTGAGTGTGTAAAATACAGTGTGTGTGAATGTGAGTGTGTAAAAGACAGTGTGTGTAGATGTGAGTGTGTTAAAGACAGTGTGTGTGACTGTGAGTGTGTAAAATACAGTGTGTGTGAATGTGAGTGTGTAAAAGACAGTGTGTGTAGATGTGAGTGTGTAAAAGACAGTGTGTGTGAATGTGAGTGTAAAAGACAGTGTGTGTAGATGTGAGTGTAAAAGACAGTGTGTGAATGTGAGTGTGTAAAAGACAGTGTGTGTGAATGTGAGTGTAAAAGACAGTGTGTGTGACTGTGAGTGTTAAAGACAGTGTGTAGATGTGAGTGTGTACAAGACAGTGTGTGTGACTGTGAGTGTAAAAGACAGTGTGTGTGAATGTGAGTGTAAAAGACAGTGTGTGTAGATGTGAGTGTGTTAAAGACATTGTGTGTGACTGTGAGTGTGTAAAAGACAGTGTGTGTGACTGTGAGTGTAAAAGACAGTGTGTGTAGATGTGAGTGTGTTAAAGACAGTGTGTGTGACTGTGAGTGTGTAAAAGACAGTGTGTGTGACTGTGAGTGTAAAAGACAGTGTGTGTAGATGTGAGTGTGTTAAAGACAGTGTGTGTGACTGTGAGTGTGTAAAAGACAGTGTGTGTGACTGAGTGTAAAAGACAGTGTGTGTGACTGAGTGTAAAAGACAGTGTGTGACTGTGAGTGTAAAAGACAGTGTGTGACTGTGAGTGTAAAAGACAGTGTGTGTGACTGTGAGTGTAAAAGACAGTGTGTGACTGTGAGTGTAAAAGACAGTGTGTAGATGTGAGTGTGTTAAAGACAGTGTGTGTGACTGTGAGTGTAAAAGACAGTGTGTGTGACTATGAGTGTAAAAGACAGTGTGTGTGACTGAGTGTAAAAGACAGTGTGTGTAGATGTGAGTGTGTTAAAGACAGTGTGTGTGACTGTGAGTGTGTAAAAGACAGTGTGTGTGACTGTGAGTGTAAAAGACAGTGTGTGTAGATGTGAGTGTGTTAAAGACAGTGTGTGTGACTGTGAGTGTGTAAAAGACAGTGTGTGTGACTGAGTGTAAAAGACAGTGTGTGTGACTGAGTGTAAAAGACAGTGTGTGACTGTGAGTGTAAAAGACAGTGTGTGACTGTGAGTGTAAAAGACAGTGTGTGTGACTGTGAGTGTAAAAGACAGTGTGTGACTGTGAGTGTAAAAGACAGTGTGTAGATGTGAGTGTGTTAAAGACAGTGTGTGTGACTGTGAGTGTAAAAGACAGTGTGTGTGACTATGAGTGTAAAAGACAGTGTGTGTGACTGAGTGTAAAAGACAGTGTGTGACTGTGAGTGTGTAAAAGACAGTGTGTGACTGTGAGTGTAAAAGACAGTGTGTGTGACTGTGAGTGTAAAAGACAGTGTGTGACTGTGTGTGTAAAAGACAGTGTGTGACTGTGAGTGTAAAAGACAGTGTGTGACTGTGTGTAAAAGACAGTGTGTGAATGTGAGTGTAAAAGACAGTGTGTGACTTCGAGTGTAAAAGACAGTGTGTGACTGTGAGTGTAAAAGACAGTGTGTGTGACTGTGAGTGTAAAAGACAGTGTGTGTGACTGTGAGTGTAAAAGACAGTGTGTGACTTCGAGTGTAAAAGACAGTGTGTGACTTCGAGTGTAAAAGACAGTGTGTGTAAAATGGCGGATGTAAATGCAATTTATCGCCTCGTGCCAACAGAGTCTCTGCTTCCTTCTCTAACAAAAGCTACTCCAAACTATTGTGACTCACCGTCACAAAGAATACAAATATATACATATGTGTGTATTTATACATACATACACACCCACTTGAATATATATATTCTCACACTCATACAGCGTACTCTCTATTTTGTGTATTAGTGTTTTTGTCTCTATACTTTTGCTGTAACGATTGAACTATGTGTAGAACAAATAAAGGTCTGATTGTGACGGCCCAGAAGGTGAGGATGTGAAGGTGTTAGTGGGGGTTAGAAGAGGAAGAGGAGGAGGAGGTGATGAAGAGGAGGAGGAGGAAGAGGTGATGAAGAGGAGGAGGAGGAAGAGGTGGTAAACAATGCGCTGCTTCCAACACATCTCCTGGCAGCCACTGAGTTTCTAAACGAGGCTCTCTGAGACTCAGGCTTTGAATCAGAAGCCAAAACAAAACAAACCCCCTCCATGCATACACACACACACACACACACACACACACACACACACACACACACACACACACACACACACACACACACACACACACACACACACACACACACACACACACACACACACACACACACACACACACACACACACACACACACACACACACACACACACACACACACACACACACACACACACACACACACACACACCTGCTCCTCCTCAGGTGTGTTTCAGACTGGAGCCTCTCTGGATTTAGACCAAGCTGTACCTGAACGCCTCACAGACTCATTACTGGCCCTTTAACTCCGTAGGATGTTTTCCACTAAAACATCACATTTAAAATACATTTTAAGGTTTGAAGGAGCAAAGATGTCTTGTTGCGATTTCATTTGAATGTCTCTACTTCAGAGATGGTCTGCTTATAGGTTTAAAATATAAATGCATTGAAGAAATAATGTCTACAAAGGGATGTGAAAATGACGAATGATACCAAATTCAATGCAGGTTGCTGTGTTATAATTTAAAAGCTTCTTCTTCAGTCTGGACTTCCTCCAACAATATTTTTTGGTTGTAAACACACGTCGTTTTATTCACTAGTTTCCAAAACCCTTCAGTTTTCCACTCAGCACTTCCTCTGCTTTCACCTGCAGGTTCTTTAGCTACCTGAGTCACTGTCGACTGACAAAACAATGTTTCAGTTGCTAAAACTCAAAATGACTCTTCAATGCTTCACCTTCAGGACGTTGCAGACACAAATTACCACTCAACTGCTTTAATTACTTATATTTCAACATGTAACTGAGACATGTACTCCTTGCAGTGCTCCAACATCACCTGACACTTCAGAATACAGAGATTTTCATGATGTGAACATTTTCCTTAAAAAGTATATGAATTTCCAGAAAAAAAATGTTTAAGAATTTGAGAAAAATGTAGGACTTTTCGGGAAAAAAATTGAATTTTCCGATTTCGAGAAAAAAGTCTGACTTTTTCGATTTTGAAAAAAAAAATCTAAATTCCAGAAAAGTTCTGAATTTTCTGAAAATCATACAATTGTTTTGAAATCGTATGAAATCTTAATTTTTCGATTTTGGGAAAAAAGTCGGAATTGTTTGAATATTCCGAATTTTTTGATTTACAGAAAAATTCTGATTTTGTGATTTTCACGAAAAGTCCACATTTTTTTACTCTTTAGAAAAAGTCACAATTATGCCACCTCAGTGTGTTTGGTGTAGTCAGTGTTAGAGGATCCTGCTGCTGCTCTCGGACGGACCAGCTCTTAAACCAGTTTTTAGATGAGTTTAAAGTAGACCAGGTCTAGTTTGATGAGTTTGCAGTGTGACTCACTTGCGTAGGCAGAGTTTGTGGAGCCGTTGAGGAAGCTTGGAGACCCCGGGACCCCCAGGTTGGTCATCCCCGCTCCGTACCCGTTCATGGAGGACGTGATGGTGTTGTAGTTGGACTGCTGAGGCGTGGAGGACGGCACGTAGCCGCGCGGGGACACGCTGTTCGAGTTACGGGAGTATCCTGGGGAGGAAACACGGGTTAGTTCAGATTTAACAAAGGAGAGGTGATAGAGATGCATTTAGGGGAAACATTGAGAGAAAGGGAAATAGACATTGCCTCGTACACAGTGCTGCACGATCTTAGTAGAGGTTTTTGTTGTCAATGACTGCGAATAAAATGATGTCAACTTCTTCCATTAAATCTGTAAATAATTCATTAATTTTTTTAATATTTCCTATTATTTTGAGATTCTAAACTGCAATGTCACGAAACAAATGTTGAAGTCTTTTGATTTGAGACATTTTAACACCAGTTATACTTCTTTGATTACTTCAGGAACATATCGACATCACTATGCAGGGGTAGACATTAAGGGTAAGTAGATTCCCATTGTCTCGGCCCCCCCGTTGTAACCACTGGCCCAAGAGCATTCCACTCTAATAATGAAGAAAATTAACACATTTGTTTCAATAGTAATTTATGCAAAAACTACTTGAACCACAACATTTGAATCATCAGTTCTTCCTCAATTGTTCATATTTGGTTTATTAAAATTGTTATATTGTGGTCATTGTTAAAGAAAAAAATGAGACATTTCTGCTAAGAGTATTATTCTTAGTATAATTTGCTTTCTGCCTTCCTGTCATCAGGAGTTAGACATGTAATGGCTATGTATTAGAATATAACCTTCATTCTCCTGCTGGGACATTTCCCTGAAGTCAATATACCTATATTTGTTCTACTCTTCACTTACTTGTCAGCAGGACGGCATTGATGTACAGAGCCGACCATAGACCGTGTTTATATCATCATATTGAAGCCAACTCCATCCATCAAGAAACGTTCTCTCCCTCTTCTTCTCCTTCTCCCTCTCACTCTCCTTTAACTCATCCGGTGACATTCTTTTATTTGAAGATAGTTTTTTGCCCGGCGCTTGGCCGGTTACCGGTGGTATTAAAAAACATTTTTACGCTGTGCGGGGGGTCTAAATAGTGCTTCCGGGCCAGCGGGCCATTTATAATGTCGAGCCCTGCTATGTAACACTCGCACTCCTATTGGCTAGCGCTCCAACACATTGTACGTGATAGGCTAAGGGGCGGGACATCTCTGCGCTTGTTGACCAATCACAACAGAGAGAGTCTTTAAAGTATTGTATATATTTAATGTAATGGTGTAAAGTGAGTAACGCTGCAGGACCCCCGCCCTCCTCGCTGTGACCTCATCAGTGACATCATCACGACCTCTCTCTCCCTCACCTCTCCTCTACACTTACAGTACCTTAACACCCCCATTTTCCTCCCCCCTCCCCCAAAATAAACCTCCCGTTGATAGACCCTCATCGAGCATGCATGGAATAGCGATGTTCTCAGCGTGACCTTTGACCCCCCCAGAGACTTCCTGTTCCCACTGAGGTTTCTGAGAGGAGCCAACACTCTGCCAAGTAGCACATTAAACCCCCCCCCCCCCACTTAAAATATCTCCCCCCCTCCCTCCTTCCCCCCTCCTCCCTCGTTCACTTTCCCCCACTTCCTGGTTCGGGCCAACGCAATTCCCAGGCGGAGCCGATGGGAAACACATGTGGAGGAAAGAGTGAGCGAGAAACGAGAAGTCACGACTGCTCTGTGATAAAGAAAACTGTTTCTGTTCTGTGCGTGTGTGTGTGTGTGTGTGTGTGTGCGTGCGTGTGTGTGTGTGTGTGTGTGTGTGTGTGTGTGTGTGTGTGTGTGTGTGTGTGTGTGTGTGTGTGTGTGTGTGTGTGTGTGTGTGTGTGTGTGTGTGTACGGCGTGGGAAGGGTTACAAAAACTGGTTAAAATTTATTTTTCATGCATATTCTTCAAGAAAAAGTGACCAGGATTGCCAAAAACACAGAAAAGCTGCAAAACTGTTCATGCAAAAATATAGAAAATGGTCCAAATTAACTTCCTATTACAATGCATTAATTAAAAAAGGACCATAGCTCTTTGTAGGAATATAAATCTTCTCCAAAATATTTTAAAATGAGGATATTTTCCTCTCATGTTGATCCACTGGATGCTTCACTTTCTTACTTGCTTCATGCATTTCTATATTATTCTGTATATGTACAATAACAGAGAGTTAACATGTATTACATTTATTAAGGAGTTATTATGGTGTTTTCTGAGAATAAAGGATGTGGTTTGTTGTGTTTTTGATTTGGAGCCCCTCAGGATTTTAGGATATATAAATAGATCTGATTGAACTTGAGTTACGGAGATAATGAGCTACAGATGCCAAAACTGTGACGTCTGAAGTATGTAGTGTCTCTACTTTAAAGAGGTGATAGGATAAGAGTCCTCTCCTGCTGATGTTCAGGTGTATATCAGTATGTAGTGTCTCTACTTTAAAGAGTCCTCTCCTGCTGATGTTCAGGTGTATTTCAGTATGTAGTGTCTCTACTTTAAAGAGTCCTCTCCAGCTGATGTTCAGGTGTATATCAGTATGTAGTGTATCTACTTTAAAGAGTCCTCTCCTGCTGATGTTCAGGTGTATATCAGTATGTAGTGTCTCTACTTTAAAGAGTCCTCTCCTGCTGATGTTCAGGTGTATATCAGTATGTAGTGTCTCTACTTTAAAGAGTCCTCCCCTGCTGATGTTCAGGTGTATATCAGTATGTAGTGTCTCTACTTTAAAGAGTCCTCTCCTGCTGATGTCCAGGTGTATATCAGTATATAGTGTCTCTACTTTAAAGAGTCCTCTCCTGCTGGTGTTCAGGTGTATATCAGTATGTAGTGTCTCTACTTTAAAGAGTCCTCTCCTGCTGATGTTCAGGTGTATATCAGTATGTAGTGTCTCTACTTTAAAGAGTCCTCCCCTGCTGATGTTCAGGTGTATATCAGTATATAGTGTCTCTACTTTAAAGAGTCCTCTCCTGCTGGTGTTCAGGTGTATATCAGTATGTAGTGTCTCTACTTTAAAGAGTCCTCTCCTGCTGATGTTCAGGTGTATTTCAGTATGTAGTGTCTCTACTTTAAAGAGTCCTCTCCAGCTGATGTTCAGGTGTATATCAGTATGTAGTGTCTCTACTTTAAAGAGTCCTCTCCTGCTGATGTTCAGGTGTATATCAGTATGTAGTGTCTCTACTTTAAAGAGTCCTCTCCTGCTGATGTTCAGGTGTATATCAGTATGTAGTGTCTCTACTTTAAAGAGTCCTCTCCTGCTGATGTCCAGGTGTATATCAGTATATAGTGTCTCTACTTTAAAGAGTCCTCTCCTGCTGGTGTTCAGGTGTATATCAGTATGTAGTGTCTCTACTTTAAAGAGTCCTCTCCTGCTGATGTTCAGGTGTATATCAGTATGTAGTGTCTCTACTTTAAAGAGTCCTCTCCTGCTGATGTTCAGGTGTATATCAGTATGTAGTGTCTCTACTTTAAAGAGTCCTCTCCTGCTGGTGTTCAGGTGTATATCAGTATGTAGTGTCTCTACTTTAAAGAGTCCTCTCCTGCTGATGTTCAGGTGTATATCAGTATGTAGTGTCTCTACTTTAAAGAGTCCTCTCCTGCTGATGTCCAGGTGTATATCAGTATATAGTGTCTCTACTTTAAAGAGTCCTCTCCTGCTGATGTTCAGGTGTATATCAGTATGTAGTTTCTCTACTTTAAAGAGTCCTCTCCTGCTGATGTTCAGGTGTATATCAGTATGTAGAGTCTCTACTTTAAAGAGTCCTCTCCTGCTGATGTTCAGGTGTATATCAGTATGTAGTGTCTCTACTTTAAAGAGTCCTCTCCTGCTGATGTTCAAGTTCTGAATGTAGATCTTTGCTTCCCATGACCTCATCATTCTGTAAGGTGTTCGCTGCAGGCCGATGGGGAAAGCAGACCACGGTTCAGTGTGTGTGTGTGTGTGTGTGTGTGTGTGTGTGTGTGTGTGTGTGTGTGTGTGTGTGTGTGTGTGTGTGTGTGTGTGTGTGTGAGTGTGTGTGTGTGTGTGTGTGTGTGTGTGTGTGTGTGTGTGTGTGTGTGTGAGTGTGGGTGTCGAGGGAGTAGAAACAGTTCGACCTGCTTCCTGTCGACGCGTGTTCACAAGCTGTCCGCTGAAAGGAAACTTTAGCCTCAAACTGTACATTTTTCTGTGTGTGTGTGTGTGTGTGTGTGTGTGTGTGTGTGTGTGTGTGTGTGTGTGTGTGTGTGTGTGTGTGTGTGTGTATCAGTGTGTGTCAAAGTGTGTCAAAGCCAGATATAACTTCCCCATTATTGTTGGAGAACTCTTGCCTTCCTGCTGCAACAAAAACTCACTAAAGAACTGAATGTAGATTCATCCGCCATAGAAAATAGTTCCCAACAAACGCACAACTTTTTCCTTTTTGTTGGTAGAAATAAAGGTTATAGGGCTTGTGATGTTATCTTGCATTTGTAATATTGTACTATCAATAGAGTGTCTGTTCCTGGTGTTAAATGCTGCGTGACAGTTCAGTAAAAATGACTGTATTCAAACAAAAGTGTAAATATTTCGTAAAAGCACCGATAGTCAACGGTACAATATCGTTGCATTATCGATATTGAGGTATTTTATCAGAGATATTTGACTTCCTCTGTATCACCCAGTTAGATATTAGTGTTTGCATGTAAGACATTATGAATATATTAATTGTAAAGTGATGAAGGTGAAGAGAAGTGATCAGAAAACAGCATCAAAAGAAAGAGAAGAAGCGTGAGGAAGGTGAATTAACCCTGATGCTGTGTGTGTGTGTGTGTGTGTGTGTGTGTGTGTGTGTGTGTGTGTGTGTGTGTGTGTGTGTGTGTGTGTGTGTGTGTGTGTGCGTGTGTGTGTGTGTGTGTGTGTGTGTGTGTGTGTGTGTGTGTGTGTGTGTGTGTGTGTGTGTGTCTGTATGACAAACTCCTTTAATTTAGAGAAGCTGACGGTGTCTCTTCTCAAAGTGCAGAGTTAGTTTTCTGTGTTTCTCTCAGCAGGAGAACCAGCAGGAGTTCTTCATCACACTTTATGAAGATGATGAACTCATATCCCTACAGGACGGAGGATTGGTCGGCTAGTTTTTGGGGTGGAGTCTAGTTTATTATGTCTCCAACAGGTAAATGAAGTCTTCCCACTGATACCAGGATAGCGAAGAGTCTGCATATCTTTCATCAAGAAATGAAGACCCACCTGTTTCTCTTATACCTTGCCCATTAAAAAATAAAAAGCAATTAAGAGTTGAACTGATACAGCAGACCTTACTATAGTCTGGCCTGTTTGTAGCACACATGTCAGCAATGTTCTTGTTGTCCTTAGTTTGAATCACTTTGGTTTATTGCACTTAATGTACGTTGCTTTGGATAAAAGCCTCGGCTAACTGCTATGTAATGTAAAACTAGTACAGCCCAAACACACAACCAGGTGACTCGACTTCGGTCGTGTGTGTGTGTGTGTGTGTGTGTGTGTGTGTGTGTGTGTGTGTGTGTGTGTGTGTGTGTGTGTGTGTGTGTGTGTGTGTGTGTGTGTGTGTGTCAAAGTGTGTGTCAAAGTGTGTGTCAAAGTGTGTGTCAAAGCCAGATATAACTTCCCCATTATTGTTGGAGAACTCTTGCCTTCCTGCTGCAACAAAAACTCACTAAAGAACTAAATGTAGATTCTTCCGCCGTAGAAAATAGTCCCCAACAAACGCACAATTCTTTCCTTTTTTTTGGTTAAAATAAACCTTGTACTACGGCTAGTGATATTATCTTACATTTGGAATACTGTACTATCAATAGAATGTCTTGTCCTGGTTTTAAAGGCTGCGCTACAGTAAAGTGATGAGTGTGTATTCAAAGCACCGATAATCAACGGTACAATATCGGTATATTGCGGTATCTTTTCTGGATCTGCTGATCCTGTGTTTTTGGAAACACAGCATTTTTGTATCTTTTATCAGAAACTCAAGTAAAGACTATTGTGTGCTTCAAACCTGTGTCTGTATCCTACTTCGGTCATGTCTTTAAAAACCCTTAAAAAGCTTCTGAGAAGACGCTGTGAAATCAGGCAAAAAGATAATTTCTCTGGCATTCTAGTGTCTCTACTAAAAAGTCCTAATTCTCAGATAAAAGTCAGAATTTAATCTCAGAATCCTGTTCATGTTCATGTGATGCAGTGTGTTCCTCACCCTGCTCCTGAGACGCCTCGGAGATGTTGACAGC
>NW_022987601.1:611013-626013 GCF_902827165.1 Trematomus bernacchii
TAAGCTATGCTAACAGTTTCCCTCTGCTCCCGGTCTCTGTGCTAAGCTAACAGTTTCCCTCTGCTCCCGGTCTCTATGCTATGCTAACAGTTTCCCTCTGCTCCCGGTCTCTGTGCTAAGCTAACCAATCACTCGCATGAACCCGCCTCCATTTGAATTGTTATATCTCATTTTATCTCATAAAGTGATACTAAAGCTAAGCTTCATTTTCATATTTATTTACTTCACTGTATTTCATTCTTACAATTTTCCTCACGTTTCTTCACTTTATTTAATTTAAAATGTGTATTTATTCCCAGGTTTATTAACTATACTTTATTTTTGTATTCATCTTACTACATGTTCACTTGATATGATTTATTTATCCTCATGTCACCTGAACGCCTCCCTGTATTTGCTGCTGTGTGAGTGCAGTGAAGCTAAAGCTAAGCTAACAGCCTCCCCCCCTGTGTTTCGGAGGTGAAATCTAACAGGAAGTGACAGCAGGTTATCTAACAGGAAGTGACAGCAGGTTTAACCCTCGGCTCTCCGGCAGCCGGCCTCTTATTGAGTTTTCTTTGAATAAATGAATACCTATGGGCCGAGGCCAGACTCTCTGTTAGCGTCACGTTAACCACAAACTGCCTTTCTGCGCCTGGATCTCCCGTGTCAGATTTTGATAAATGGTTTCAATTTGGCAGCTGTTTTCGAGTGTCAGAGTCCATCTGCCGCCGCCAGGAACCCAGCAGAATGTCTTCATACTAACAGGGTGTGTGTGTGTGTGTGTGTGTGTGTGTGTGTGTGTGTGTGTGTGTGTGTGTGTGTGTGTGTGTGTGTGTGTGTGTGTGTGTGTGTGTGTATATTGAAAACAGGCACATTTCACTCCTGATGTTTTCCTACACGCAGCTCCCAGCAGCTCCCTGTGTGTTTTCCTCACCTCTAACAGCAGATCACACACACTCTTCTTCACTGTTTCCCAGTAATGCATTTATAATAAACAGGATCTTTCTTCCAGGCGGCGCCTTTCACTTCATTTTAACCGCAGATGTAAAGAAAAAGCCACCTGCAGAGACTCTAAGTGAGCCGGACACCAGCCTGCAGTCACACTATAGCTTCTGAGTTTAAATGGAGAATTTAAAGACGTTAAAGGTGGGGTAGGTAAGTTTGAGAAACCGGCTCGAGATACACTTTTTGTTATATTACATGGAATGCTCTTAACATCCCGATAGCAATGAATATCTTAAGAGCTTTGGCAAAAAATCCATAAAAAAATGTCATCTGTGGAAGCTGTAGTACTGTAAAAAGCACGACAAATCATTTTAGCCGGCCCGGCTAAAATAACTGGATGGCCTACCTGCCTGTCAGCCTTCCATCTGTGCACAAACTTATCTCGTGCCCTCATTGGTCATGTGCGCATTCGTGTCTGTTGGAGGAGGGGCTCTGTAAGGAAGTGGCAGATTTTTCCCAGCTGTGTATTTTCAAATTCTAGCGATCTCGAGCCGGTTTCTCCAAAATTACCTACCCCACCTTTAACCTGTTTAGCCCCGAGCCTGTTTTTCAGGTCTCAGGCTCGAAAATGACATTCCCAGAACAAATGACCATATCTTCCCTTCTAAAAGGGTTGAATTAATAATCTTTTTTCTCAAAGTAATGATAAACCTGTGAGCTGGATGTAGAAACGTCAGAATCAATATAGATGTTTTTTATTTTAAAGAAAATTCAGATTGAACATAGTAAAAAACTGTAAATTATAGTGTCCGTCCAAAAATTCTTTTTTACTTATAGTGAAAACTACCCTTGGATGATGGTAAGGTAGAATAAAAGCTTTAGTAATCCAAAGTACAACATATAATAAGTACCCTGTATCAAGATTGATGCAAAACAAGTGACATTTGACCTTTTTAGAGAGGTTTAGCCAAAACAAAACACTTCTGGGGTGATTTGGGTGGATTTTCCATATCTAAAATAAGATAAGATGGACCTTTATTAATCCCCGTGGGGAAATTCAGTTGTACAAAGCAGCAACAGGGTAAGCGTGAAAAAACAGGACAGCAAAGATTCACACAGATTAATAAAAATTAAAAATTAAATCAAGAAAAAAATTAAAATAATAATGATAATAACAATGAAAGACTATGAAATAGTCCCCCTCTTTGTCGATTTTGATGGTTGACACCTCTTTCTGACCGTTAGAGCCAATAGAATCGAAGGGGGATTCCCCCACACACACACATTGTAAAAAAAAAAGGTGGGGTCTTCGCGCATGCAGTTTTGCATCAGAGTGAACCTATACTCTGGCTCTGACATCTGGAAACGGAAAAGCCGTTTGATTGCTGATGGATTATCAGAAATCATTTCAAAGGGACACAGACACATTGGATTAACCTATGGATTAACTTCAGCAGCGTTTTTATCATTTTAATGCCATTGAAGACCACTTTGGACCAGACTACGACAAAGGTAAGCCATGTTAGCGTTTTTAGCTACCTAGCGCCACATGTTTTGATTTCTGTTTTTGTTTATAAAGTCGCAAGTTCGTATCATGGAGTGATAATTTATGCACCCATTGATTCTGTGTCACCTCACGATGTGAAACGATGTCATGGATGTGCAGAAAAGATAAATAATAAGGTTTTGTGAGTGATTTTCGGTGCAGTCATCTGTTCGCATTTTTCGCTCGTTGCTAATTCAGAGGCTCAGTGTTAGCATTGTGGGTTTTCTTTTGAAAAAAAGAATAAAAATGATCAGTTAGATGAGTTTCTTCCCGTTACATGGATATAAAACATTCATAGTTTATTAAATGAACATGCCCTCAGACACTGTTTCCTGCAAGATGTTGCGGGAGGGCCCCGGTACCGGGGTCTCTCGGGCTTAACAGGTTAAAGTTATCGTTGCTTAGAATTTAAGATAAGGTAGAAGTTAAAGTTGATTTGACAGATAATGAACCTTTCTTGAATCAATAATGTAAAATTGTAAGTTTCTTTAACTCAAAGTATTTAAGTTAACCGGTACCGGGGTCTCTCGGGCTTAACAGGTTAAGATTCATTTTAAAGGGCTGCATCTATGTTTTTACTTCTGTAGCCACAAAGCACGTTGTGTCTTCACTTCATTACAACAATCAACTTTGCCTATAGTTCCAGTCTTTATGCTAAGCTAGGCTAACAGTTTCCCTCTGCTTCCAGTCTTTGTGCTAAGCTAGGCTAACAGTTTCCCTCTGCTTCCAGTCTTTGTGCTGAGCTAGGCTAACAGTTTCCCTCTGCTTCCAGTCTTTGTGCTAAGCTAGGCTAACCCTTTTCACACAAGTCAAGTCAGCTGTGTTTTTCCTCCTGATAAACAATCACTCTACCCATAATGCACCTCAGAACCTGATGCTCTGTACCATCCGAACAAAGCCAAATAAATACAGTGTCCTGTGATAAAAAAACAACACACACACACACACACACACACACACACACACACACAAGTCTCCAGGTTTGTAAATCAGCCTTTAAAGTGAACCTGATTAAGACTCCCACAGCGCTGACGGACAGGTGCATTGTGGGTCGTACCTGCAGCAGGTGACCTTCACCCTGCAGAGTGACCTTGGACTGACCTTAGGTAACCTCTCGGGGTCTCCAGGGTGACGGGGGATGACCTTCTGTAACCTCTGGAAGCCGTAGTCAATGGTGGGCTCGTTCAGGGCTGGAGAGAGAGAGAGAGAGAGAGAGAGAGAGAGAGAGAGAGAGAGAGAGAGAGAGAGAGAGAGAGAGAGAGAGAGAGAGAGAGAGATAGTTTAGCTTCTGCAGACCATTGACATGCACTCAAACATATACAGGAGAGGGGACACCACAGAAGAAGAATAGGGCCTCTTTAAGATGTTTTACGATGTGTCTTTGGCTTCTTCTGGGGTTCATCTCAGGTTGACGCCATTGATTGGATCATATACATGGTTTTAAAGAAACAGCTCGTTAACACACCTGATGATTGTTAACGAGCTGATTAATACATCTGATTTCAGCCTCTGTAGACCATTGACATGCACTAAAACATATAAAGGACAGGGAACACCACATAAGAAGAATAGGGCATGTTTTATAGGAATAGATTTGTCTTTTTATTTGTCTTTTCCTGTGTTTTATCTCAGGTTGACACCGTTGATTGGATCATATGAAAACAGCTCGTTAACACACCTGATGATTGTTAACGAGCTAATTAATACATCTGCAGCAAGGTAGAAAAAAAGCAATATTCTTACTGCAGTTTTTTAAGAAAAAGGAGGTTTTTAAGGACAATATTTGTAACAGAAATTAAGAGAAGCAAACCAGGACGTCTGAAGTTATCCTCGACCTCTCGCTGATCTTCAGCTCCACTCTCTTATCTTCTCTCTTTATTAACCGTGAGACCTCACTCTCCATCCTTTTCACCGCTAATTCAATCCAGCCTTTCTCCTTTCTTTCCTCTCCTTCCCTTCACCTCCTCCTGCTGCTCTCCCATCGCTGGGAGAAACACCCGGAAATGAGTTCGGGGAGACACTTCTCCAATAATCAAGCCCATTAATCATAAAAGGCTGTCAAATTTGACTTTGGGGACAATTTGTCAGCGTTGCTCGGCCCGGGCTTTTGTCAGCGAGGCTCTTGTACTCTGTAAGGATGATTGACAGTCCAAATGCCGCTGAGTAGAATAGCTAGTTTGCGCTAATATGCATAACCGTGGCTTTCATGAATAAGAATAAGGTCGCTTTATATATACGGGCGACGAAGAGGGGTCTCTTTCAAAGAGCCTCGCCGCCGTTTGTCGCCCAAATAGATGTTATTACCATTATAACAATATTTGTTTTCTTTTCCCCGGGAACGGGCGAGCACGAGCTGCTAAATCAAATTTGTCGAGTGGCGGCGGAGACGAAAGGCTTTCAGGATACGAGATGGAGGTGAAGGGCTTTTTTATTTTGACGTGGCGCCCTCCGAGGTTTGGCTGCCATGTTTGTTTCTGGCCGACAGGAACAGAAAGTGAATCTCTCAGATCTCATTGTGGGTCCCAGAGAGGCTCTTTGAGAGGATGCAGAGCAGCACATCAGCAGGAACCAGCCTCCAGACGCTCACACTACTCACAAAACAAGTGAAAGGCACTATGGGAAATGCTGCAATTGAATAAAAAAGCCATTTACACTCCGAGAGACGTTTAACTCTTCGCCGTCAGGAGGAAACAGACCGTCTGATGTTTGATATTCATCAGATTGTTATACTTTATTTACTGTGTACTGTCTTCCTGTTTCACATCCACTGCTTAGAAACCCAAGAGGACGCATGTAGTGCAGATTCAGGTGATTTTAAGACGTATAAAGAGTCCCAAAACACTGCAGGAGCATCTCAACCTTAGCTGGTTTAAAGATGTTATTTATTAGAGTTATTTAACTCTTCGTCGTCAGGAGGAAGCGCTCTGATCCGAGGCCTAACAGACCGTCTGATGTTTGATATTCATCAGATTTGTATTCTCTATTTACTGTGTACTGTCTTCCTGTTTCACATCCTCTGCTTAAAAACCCAAGAGGACGCATGTAGTTCAGAATAAAGGAGGGATTTTAAGACGTATAAATATTCCCAAAACACTGCAAGAAGCTGCTTTCCTCCTGAAGCCTTGAAGGTGTTTTTATACCTGGATAAATGAAGGTTTTTAAAGAATACTTCCATAAAAAGTGATGATTTTAAAAGTGAAGACGAGCCACGTTGCCATGTTTCTCACCATGAAAGCAAATGGAAATATTCTGCATCACATGGGAATCAATTAAGACGCAGTTCCCTGGGATTTGAACCAAGAAATGTGTGGATGAAAAAACAATCTGCACTCTTTGGACATGATGGAGGACATCATAACATATCTCCATTGGATGCAACGAAGGTGAAATACCTCCTCTTCACTGATTGTGGAAGTATTCTGTGTAAACGTCATTGATCCAGGCATTAATAAAGATCACCACAGAATATCTTCCTGTGCATCCTGCTGGGAATCGAACCGACAACCCTCTGCACACCAAGATGGACACAGAGTAAAACACAGAGGCTTTTTAATGAAAATGAACCTCTCACATCCCTCCACACTTTGACCCCAGCGCCTCATTGGCTGCCTCCACTCCCCCGTCCTCCTGCCAGCCAATCAATACGCTCCCTGCCTGCAAACAGACGGTAATTGGAGAGCGGCACCCTGACCCCCCCCCCCCCCCCCTCCATTACACCGCCCATATGAAGACAGATTGCCTGATTTAGTGTAAACATATGCTGCAGTCCCAGGCATCAGTGGCACTTTCTCCATCGTAATTCGTATTGATTCTCCTCTTTTTTCTCCTGCTGTCTGATGTGTTCTTATAAATCAGAGGGAGGAGAGGGGGAGATAATTCAGAGGTGAGAGAGGAGAGAGAGGGAGGGAGAGGAGGGGGTTTTCTTTATATATTTAATCAAGTATTTATGGCCCTCCCTGTGAAAGTGATCAAACGGTTGGTTGGCGTCCTGCTGATGGCGGCGCTCTGTTATTAGAGACTAAGTGACTGTGAGGGGAGGGAAAGGGGGAGATAAAGGGAGGGAAAGGGAGGGAGGGTTACATGTTAAACTAATTTCTTGACGGCAGATTTGCAGCACCAGAGGCGGCGGGTCACAGCCATGAATATTTACACATTTATGAAGAAGCTGCAGAAACGCTGCGGTGTGTTTTCACTCGTAACGAGAAAAATGAACAAGATTTCTAGAAATAACGTATGAATTTTAAGACGGATGAATCGTCCCAAAACACGGCAGGAACATCCCATGCTCACATTCAAAAAGCTGGTTCGATCCTGAAGCCTAACAGCCCGTCTAATGTTTGATATTCATCAGATTTGTATACTTTATTAACGCTGTACTGTCTTCCTGTTTCACATCGTTCTGTTTCTCTGCTTGGAAACCAAGAGGATGCATGTAGTTCAGAATAAAGCAGTTTCAGGTGATTCTAAGATGGATGAATAGTCCCAAAACACGGCAGGAACACCTCTACCTTACATTCAAATAGCTGGTTTGATCCTGAAATTGTGAAGGTGTTATTTATACATTAGATTGGTAAGATATCTTAAAATAAAGGTGATTTTAAGACGTATAAATAGTCCCAAAACACTGCAGGAATCTGGTTTGATCCTGAAGCCTTGAAGGTGTTATTTATACCTGGATACATTCAGATTTGTAAAGAATACTTCCATAAAAACTGATGATTTTAAAAGTGAAGACGAGCCACGTTGCCATGTTTCTCACCTTGAAAGCTAATGGGAATATTCTGCATCAGTTAAGACGCATTTAACCGAAATATAATCTTTATGTTTTGGGTGCATCCTGGGACAACAAAGATGGGATCTTTAGAAAGGAGATCGTGTCGTTAGCTGGGATTTTGGACTATATTTGACCAGAAGCAGAACAACCAAATAAGCCAGAAATGCTCAAAGTGTTAGTCGCTGATTTTCCAATAAAAATGTGTTTTTCGAAAAGATGTATTTCTACAGACAACATGATCCATCTTTTACAAACACCTCAGCAGCTTAACAACCTTAAATAAAATGTGTTGTAAACTCAAAATAAGATGTTTTTAAGAGTCTTTGAGTTACCAAGATGATGCAGTCTAAAAACAAGAGCCTGTGTCACTGCTGTGTTACTCCTAAAGATATCAGGTCTAATATCAACTGGAAACACATATTCTGACTAGATACTAGACACAGATACTTGCAGCTTCGCAGTGTGAGCAGCACGGAAAGGTCCTGCTTCATTAGTTAAACATCAGAACGGTTTAAAGGGGCTTTTACAGTGGAATAAAAGGCCAGGGTGTAAAATACACTTTAACGTGAGGTATAAGGAAAGCAGAAGGCAATATGAAACGATGAGGAGACGGTAAAAGGGAAGAGAGGGAGGTGGAGTTAGAGTATTAATACCACAAGTATCCACTAAGCATTTTTCCAGTTTTTCATATATATTTTTAAGATGTTTTCATGTATTTTGACTGAGAGGCTACGGAGGCCGCCAGGTGCAAACAGCTTCAGAAAGATGCAGGTATAAAAACACAAATGTTCCCAAACACAGGATTCCTGGAACATCTCTGCAAGCTCATTACCCCCCCGCGCTCACATCCCACAATGCATTGGGCCTGCATGCTTCAGAGGAGCATGTATACATCCTCTCGAATGCTTTTACACTCATTTAGCGCCGCTCGCTGTTTCTCATCTGGACGGGAATCTGTTTCTCTCCTCCGTTACCTGTGTACTCTCCAGAGAGGAGTCTGCACCTGCTCACCTTTACTCACAATCACTCTGTACATTTTACTTTTCTATCTATATGTCATATTTAATATTCCATTCCTCACAGACTTCAATACGTCAGGAGGAAACCGCTCTGATCCGAGGCCTAACAGACCGTCTGATGGTTCATATTCATCAGATGTTCATACTTTATTAACTTTGTCCTGTCTTCCTGTTTCACATCGCTCTGTTTCTCTGCTTTAAAAACCCAAGAGGACGCATGGAGGACGCATGGAGGACGCATGGAGTTCAGAATAAAGCAGGTTCAGGCGATTTTAAGATGTATAAGTAGTCTCAAAACACTGCAGGACCCTCTCAACCTTAAATGAAATAGCTGGTTTCATCCTGAAGCCTTGAAGGTGTTTTTTCATTAGATTGGTAAGATGTCTTAAAATAAAGGTGATTTTAAGACAGTTCATGCTTCTTAGTTAACATGAAGCTGTCGTTAGGCTCTTTTCTGCTGTAACAATGTGAATGTCCAGTGTCTCTGTGGGACGAATAAAGCTGCTCTGATTCTGAATCTTCAGAGCAGCATGTATACATCCTCCGCTCTCTGTTTTTCATTTCAATGTTTTTCTTCTCCGTTACATGTTTACCCTCCGGAGAGGAATCTGCCCTTTAGTGTCCCTGCTCACCTTCCTTATATCTGTGTCTCTGTATTACACTGATCACCTCAGATAGGTCTCTCTCTCACGATGTGATGGATGCGATGTGAGTGATACGATGTGATGGATGCGGGTCGCCCGCGGCGCTCGCCCTCCGCTTGAGGGTCTCTGCTTCCTGCTGGTTTCTAAGTGGACGGATGATTTGTTTTGCCGCCTGTCAAGTGGCCGCTGCTGACAGGCGGCAAAACACCCAGGATGCATCTCATCTCAGAGGATTATTGATCGAACGCTTTCTGAGGCGACTCCAGGGCATCAGTCAGAGACCCAAACAACAACAAGACAACAAGACATGACGTTTAGCGTTCAATTTCTGGGGACGAGAGGTTTTGAATTTGGTCGAATCCTTGGAAGAATATCACATCTTATGGCCGTTTCTTGACCTCGATGGGAAACACCGTGAGGTCAAAGAAGATACGTTTGGTTTATCTATAACTCAGAGAAGATGAGAAGGCATCAGAGACTCAGGAAGAGACAACTGTCAATCATCCCTCAGAGACACAAACAACAAGACAACACAACAACAAAACATGACGTTTAGATCTGATGTTCTGGAGAACGAGAGGCTTTAGGTCGAATCATTGGAAGAATATCACGTCCGAAGATACACGTTGTGTTTATCTCTAACTCAGAGAAGATGAGAAGGTTTCAGAGACTCGGGAAGAGACGACTGTCAATCATCTCTCAGAGAGACAAACAACAACAAGACAACAAGACATGACGTTTAGCGTTACATTACTGGGGAACGAGAGGTTTTAAACTCAGTCGAATCCTTGGAAGAATATCACATCCTACGGCCGTTTCTTGACCTCGATGGAAAACATCGAGAGGTCAAAGAAGATACGTTTTGTTTATCTAAACAATGAGAATGCATCAGAGACACAAAGCCTGATCAGAGACACAAAGCCTGATCAGAGACTCAAAGCCTGATCAGAGACTCAAAGCCTGATCAGAGACACAAACAACAACAACAACAGAACATGACGTTTAGATCTGATGTTCTGGAGAACGAGAGGCTTTAAACGAATATGACGAATGCTACGCAGCGTGTCGTTCGTCCCCCGACTCGCTGCTGCCGTCTATTAAAAGATCAGAGAAGAAGAAACCCACTTCCTGTTGGACAGGTTCACTTCCTGCAGGGACGAGTCTCTCAGGTGGACCTTTGTTTTAGTCTTTGTGGAAATAAACTTCTTTTATCTTTGATTTATCTTTTTAAATGTAATGTTGAAGCACAATATGATGTCTGCAAAAAATCACTTCGTTTATTTGGTTTGAAGCTAAAAGCTTTCAGGAAGCACCGTCGTCACAATCTCCCCTTCACAATAAAAGCTTTTAACACAATCTGCCCTTCACAATAAAAGCTTTTAACACAATCTCCTCTTCACAATAAAAGCCTTTAACACAATCTCCCCTTCACAATAAAAGCTTTTAACACAATCTCCCCTTCACAATAAAAGCCTTTAACACAATCTCCTCTTCACAATAAAAGCCTTTAACACAATCTCCCCTTCACAATAAAAGCTTTTAACACAATCTCCCCTTCACAATAAAAGCTTTTAACACAATCTCCTCTTCACAATAAAAGCCTTTAACACAATCTCCCCTTCACAATAAAAGCCTTTAACGCTCTTTTTTCAGATTTTGTATTTGTTTATATTCTTATTGCCACCCCCCCCCCGCCACCTCTCTAAGCCTCCTGTCAATCACAGTTTAAAGTTCATGTCATTTTCTATGAGTATCGATTACTGTGTGTGTGTGTGTGTGTGTGTGTGTGTGTGTGTGTGTGTGTGTGTGTGTGTGTGTGTGTCTGTGTTGACTTTAATCACTTTCTTTTATAGGAGAGTTCTTCTTAAGTGTGTTTTGCTAATTGACGAGTGAGCTCTTTTTAATTATGATTCATTAAAACATTATCTTTTCAGTTTCCTCTCCTTTTTCTCCCGGTTATTTTATATTTAGTTATTTCCCTTTCACCCGCAGACTATAAGGGAACATCACATCCACTAACGCCTCTGTGGGCATTTAGAAAAACACTTAATAATAAAACATAATTCAGGGTCTAAGACAACCTGAATTTATGTTCAACAACGTCTGGAATCACGACTAAAGAACACACACACACACACACACACACACACACACACACACACACACACACACACACACACACACACACACACACACACACACACACACACACACACACACACACCCCTCTAACATCTGGAAGAATGAACTCTTTCTGTTTTACAGCCACACTCAGTCTTTATGTTTTGAACCCAATAAACAGAAATATATAAAACAGTAAAGTTTCAGCTCCGTGTGTTTTCTGAGGCAGTAATTACTGAATCTAAATCACACGTCAATTAGTGCTCGTTTGCTTCTCCTGCAGTAAACTCTGCTCTCAGTCTGAGGTTAAACTCTGGGCTCATGTTCACACAGCTAACGTCTTCCATCTGTGTGTGTGTGTGTGTGTGTGTGTGTGTGTGTGTGTGTGTGTGTGTGTGTGTGTGTGTGTGTGTGGGTGTGTGTGTGCGGCTCAGGGAAAGTCCTTGGCGTTAATAAAAGAACATTTCTCTCTAACAGTCACATTTGTTTTATTCACAGTGTTGTATCAACAGCGGTGAAACACATTAAACGCTCCTATTGTGAAACTCACAGCTGCACACACACACACACACACACACACACACACACACACACACACACACACACACACACACACACACATGTTTTTAGTCTTATTGTGATGTTGCGTGTCTTTTTGTGTTCATTTTACAACTTCTCTAGTCATTTATTTCACTGTCTCTGTTGAAATCTTTTCATTTTTTATTTCCTTTAGCTCCTTAAAGTTTTATTTTTGCATGATATGAAGCCAGTCACTTGATTCTCTTTGTGGTCATTTAGCATATTTTTGATCATTTTAAGGCGTTTTGTAATCACTTTGAGTTTTTTCTGTCAATTTGCATTGTTTTTATTTCATAATTGTGTTATTTGAAGTGTCTGTGTTCCAGCCTTTTGTGTTCATTTTGCCAACAAAGAGTCTTTTTAAGGATTTATTTCCTGCCAATTCTCATCTTTTCATTATGAAATCCTTCCTGTAGTTGCTATGCAGTTTTCTTGTGTTTCATTTGCATTTTAACCTCAGTCTCTTTTCCACTCTTTGTGGTCATTTAGCATCTCTCAACGTCCCTAAGTCGTGCTCATTCTGCATAATGTTTAAATAACTGTATCAATAAATTGTGATCCGAGACAGCTGAGTGTCTTTCTGCTGCTCCATGTGTCATGTGATCACGTGTCATGTGACCCTCCCCCTGCTTTTATTTATTTTCTGGTATAATTTGTTAATTCCTGGTGTGTTGTGTTCTGGTGCAGCTGGGGGGGGGGGGGGAGGTGTGTGTGTTCGTATCGACTCCCTGTGAAAACACACTCTCTCTAAACTCAGAGTCCGATCTGCAGGAACTCATTGATCCCCCCCCCCCCCTCATTGATCCACATTACAAGCTATGCAGATATACCTATAATACAGATATAATATAGATATATCTATACTACAGATACACCTACAGTATAATACAGATATACTACAGATATAATACAGATACAGATATACTACAGATACACCTACATATATAATACAGATACAGATATACTACAGATATAATACAGATACAGATATACTACAGATATACTACAGATGTATTCCTCCCTCTCCTCAGACTCTCGTTGTGATTCTAAACCTTTTCCTCGCCTCCGGCTCTTTCTCTCAGCCTGAAGCCGAGGATCAGCTGCTGTAATCTGTAGAGAGGAGAGAGCAGTGCATTCTGGGAAAACCCTGATCCCCTCTGCACCTCCACCTGCACCCCGAGAGACACCTGGAAAATATTCAAGGACCTCAAACTGTCTCCAAACCCCTCCTCCAGGTCCTCGGGAACCAGCTGTTAAATGAAACTGAGATAAAAACATGAAACGTCCGGCGGCAGATATTCCAGAGTTTAATACCTACGTTAATAAAAGATTCATCTTGTTTTAATAAAATCTGTTTCTCCTGCAGGAAGCGTCCTGCTCTCCTCTTCTTTAAAACATCCTCCTCTCAGCTGTTAAGCGTCTCGGTCCCTGAACGCACCACGAGTCTCCATCTGATCAAGAGATGAGGAAGCCTTTTTAAAAAATGTTTAACGGCAAACAATTTTTACAAACGTTTAAATGTTTTTGATTTCTTTTGTAATAATTACTTTTTTGGGGCATTTGATGTCTTTATTTGACAGCTATACAAATAAAAGATGTATAATAAACAGATTTAAGGGGAATGTCTTTGAGTTTTGGACGAAAGGAGATTTGTACAGACGTTAATGGGAATGGGAAGCGTCTCCGTTGAAGCACGCGACGCTGCCGTGTGGACGTACCGATAAACTCTCCTTAAACTATTTGAACTATTTTATCTGTGTTATTGTGTTGCACCGTTGGAGGAGCCTGTGACCTCAGATTCTCATTGATATATCTAAACTGTAGCTCTGCACGTATGACAATAAAAGCCTTACATCGTTGATCACTAGAAAACGCTCACCATAAAATAACTAACTTGTATATGAATTGTATTTATTCCACAGGCCTCAGACTGAACTTTCCATCCATAACATTCATCTGTTTGCAACTTAACAATTATTTATCTAATATATCATATTCCATTTACTTATATAGACTCTTCTTGCACTATTTCAATTGTATTTGTATTACTTGTACTATTTTAACTATTTTGTCTAGGAGCCTGTGACCTAAGGTTTCAATTGACATATCTTCACTATTGACTATATGTACAAATGACAAAAAAAGCCTTTTATTTCTCCTCCTGCTCCTGAGGAGTCTCTCTAATGGAGAAAAGGCTCTCTCTTCACACTCTCCTCTGAACACATCTGTAAATGTGATCTCAGATTAGCCGAAGGAGGAGGCGCAGGCCATTGTGAGCGTCTCCTCTTTGTCCGGCAGAATATTGTGATATTTGGGGCGCGGTGTTTAACACGCTGACATTTACTTATCGCTCTAAACAGCCTTCCATCTGACCTTTCTGCTGCTTTGAATGACATCTGGATATTCTGAGGAATAATCGAGAGGACGGAGATAAGGAGGACAAAGAGAGGAGGAGGACGAGGAAGAGGAGGAAGAGGACACGCTGCCGGACAGTGTTTACTGCGTCAGAAACACAAAGATCCGTCTGCAGATCTCAGAGATGCTTCTCTTCACACAAAGAGCTTCAGGTTGACATTAAACTGCTCAAAGAAGTGGAAGTCTTTACCGAATGGTTTAAAGGGCTGTAAGAACGTTTTAATGTTTAAGGAAATGTATAAAGAAAGTGTAATTAGACAGAATGGTGACTGCTGATTGTGTTCTGGTTTTATGTTTCAGTATTTGTAAGAAACTGTGAGTGAAAGAATTATTTTACTTTTTTATGGTTATTTATTTTTAGAAGGGGGCAGGTCAAATAAGATGTTCTTCCCCCTGCTCCTTTCCACCATGCGCTATCAAAAAAAACAGTATAAGTGACCATGTGTTGTAAAGTGTACATGTTTAGTTTTAAAATAACTGCCATGTGTGGAATAAACAAATAAATAAACAAATAAACAAACAAACAGGTACGGTGAACTCATCGTACGGTGAACTCATCGTACGGTGAACTCATCGTACGGAGGCCGAAAGGTGCAAAAACGCAACTCTTCCGTCAGGAGAAACTCCTTCAGAGAGGATGCAGATATAGAAACCCAAATGTTCCACATGAAGAAACATCTCCAGCAACAACACATGCAGCTTTTAGAGAACATTCAGCAGCTTGAGGAGACATGGCAGCGTTTACTAAAAGCTGCAGAAACCAAACGCTGAAGAAGCTCAAACACAACGGCAGGAGACATTCTACCAAAATGATGAAGTTTTTGTCACAAATTCACAACCAATGCAAACCATCTTGAACCATCATTTTCTTTTAAAGTTTGATTTGAGAACAGCAAGAAAAGACTCGTAGGACTCGTAAGAAGCAGTCAAATGAGAGCAGAATCGAGGCGGAAGGATGAATTCTCGAAACAAGTC